>NW_007730629.1:152719-154591 GCF_000696425.1 Galeopterus variegatus
AAAAAAAAAAAAAATCCGAGCAAAACACCATATGAGTACATTATGCAATAATTAACTCAAAATGGATCAAAGACGTAAATGTAAAATATAAAGCTATACATATTTTAGGCAAGACCAAAACTTTTGGGGGCTTAAGGCTAAGGGAAGAATTCCTAGGCTCAACACCAAAAGCATAAACCATAAAGAAAAAAATGGATACATTGGACATCATCCAAATTAAAATTTTTTCTGTTAAGAGGACAGAAACCAAGTGAAAGACTGAAAGGAAATATTTGCAAACCACATATCTGAAAAAGGACTTAACTAGAATATGTAAAGATCAGTAAAAGACAAAGTAATATCAAAAACAACCAACCCAATTAGAAAATAAGCAAAAGACATGAACGGACATTTCACCAAAAAGGTTAAACACATGGTAGACCAGTTCATAAAACGATAACCAGTGTCATTAGCCGTGTGAGGGATGCAAATTAATCAACAATGAGGTATCACTGCACACCTGTCAGAGCATATAAAATAAAAAGCTGGTGATACCAACTGCTGGGGGGGTGGGTGTTGCAGGGAAACCAATCACCCACACACAGCTGGCAGGAATGTGAAATGGTGCAGCCACTCTGGAAAACAGTTCAGCAGCTTCTTAATAAAAAAATTAGAAACAAACAAACAAACAAATAAAAACAAACAAACAAACATGCCACTATCACATGATCCAGAAATTGCACTGATGAGGGTTTATCCCAGAGAAATAAAAACTTATTTTCATGCCAAAATCTGTACATGAATGCTCATAGCAGCTTTATTTGTAATAGACAAAACCTGGAAAAAACCTAATGCTGTTCAACGGGTGCGTGATTAGACTAAGAGGTGCACCCCTAGCGTGGAGCACGACTCAGCAGTGAGAGGACTGGACTGTTGATGTGCACAGGAACCTGGGTGGATCTCGAGGAAATGTGCTGAGTGAAAGAAGCCGAACTCAAAAGGTTACTACTGTATGCCTTATATAACATTCTTGAAATGGCAAACCAGCGATGGAAAACAGATGAGTGGTCGCCAGGGGCTGGGTGCAGGAGGACGACAGTGGCTGTGGCAATCACAGTGGCACGCAGGAGGCTGTGATGATGGAATCATCCTGCATCCTGAGAGTGGTTGTGCCTGCGAATGAGTCCCACTGGTGAAATCTGAGCAAGCGCCGTGGACTCCACCAATGTCTGTTTCCTGTGGTGACATCGTACTACAGTTATACAGGATGTCACTTTTGGGGAAAACAGGACAAACGGCACGTGGGACCACCCTGTATACTTTTCCCCCAATTTTCTGTAAACTTGCAATTACTTCCAAATAAAAAAGTTAAGGAAAAAGAAGGGAAATTTCCTCTGGCCTGGGCCCTTTGTTTGGGCGAGATCATGGTCAGGGTCATACAGCCACATTTCATTCCCTGAACCTGCCACATGTATTCCCCTCCCACACCAAAAAACCCCTGGGCCACACAGCCCCCTCTGGAAGTCTCAGTGTTCTACCCGTCTTTCCAGATCTTCTCGTTTTCAACTTTACCCGACCCAAACCTCTCCACTCCACGAAGCCTTAGCTGGTCACTGTTGCTGGAATGTGTTTCACTCTTGAAGTCACTCTTTTGATTAAATCGATAATTGTAGATTTTCCGAAATACTTGCTTCTATTTTTTTTTTTTAGCAACTTAGAATAGCAATTGTTTCTATTTTTAAACAGCATATTTGTTGTAAAGTTGTTTCAGTTCCTTGTATATTCTGGATATTAATCCTTTGTCAGACGTATATTTTGCAAACATTTTCTCCCACTCTATTGGTTGTCTTTTAACTCTGTTAATTGTTTCTTTTGTTGTGCCAAAAAACCAAG
>NW_007730629.1:154876-158869 GCF_000696425.1 Galeopterus variegatus
AAACCACACTCAGATACCATCTCACCCCAGTCAGGATGGCTAAAATCCAAAAGACGCTGAAAGATAAGTGCTGATGAGGTTGCGGAGAAAAAGGAACTCTCATACATTGTTGGTGGGACTGCAAAATGGTGCAGCCTCTATGGAAAATGGTATGGAGGTTCCTCAAACAATTGCAGATAGATCTGCCATATGACCCAGCTATCCCACTGCTGGGAATATACCCAAAGGAATGGAAATCATCAAGTTGAAGGTATACCAGTTCCCCAATGTTCATCGTAGCACTCTTCACAATAGCCAAGAGTTGGAACCAGCCCACATGTCCATCATCAGATGAGTGGATACAGAAAATGTGGTACATCTACACAATGGAATACTACTCAGCTATAAAAAAGAATGAAATACTGCCATTTGCAACAACATGGATGCACCTAGAGAGAATTATATTGAGTGAAACGAGTCAGGCACAGAAAGAGAAATACCACATGTTCTCACTTATTTGTGGGAGCTAAAAATAAATAAATACACAAATAAACTGGGAGGGGGGAAGACACAACAATCACAATTCCTTGAAGTTGATGTGACAGGTGAACAGAAAGGACATTGTTGGGTGGGAGGGGGGAGAGGGAGGAGGAAGGGAGGGTTTTGGTAAAGGGCCACAATAATCAACCACATTGTATATTGACAAAAAAACCCAAAATTTTAAAAAAAGCATATTTGACCGTTTTTATCTTAAATATTGATGAGATCAAAGAAGAGAACATAAAACATCTCTAAACACCCCCACTTAGATGTTCCTATTGATATTTTCTTTAAAAGATAGTATACTTGCAATAGGAATAGTATTTTGAAATATCTTTGTTTACCAGCTGTCCTCTGTGTGTGGACACTTTAGTTGTTTGGGGTTTTTGCTATTTCAAAAAAAGTTGCAACGAACATCTTTCTTTTTCTTGTACATCTTGGCGGGGTTGGCGGGTTAGTTGGTTAGAGCTCAGTTGGTTCGAACACAGCCCTGTAACACCAGGATCTCAGCTTTGGATCCCCATACCAGCCAGCCATCAAAAAGAAGATCATGTATATTTTGGTGAACATTTCTGAGTACATACATAGGATAATAGCTAGTAGTAAATGATCCAAACATTCCTGGGCATGTATATTTATCTTTAAATACCGAGTAATGCTCAAAAATTTAAAAAATCAATTTGATATTCAAAGAGTAGAAGGCGCATCTCCTTCCCATGCAGCCCCTATCCCCTATTTTCAGGAGTCATCATTTTTATTTCTCTTTCCCCCCCTTACCTTTAATTTCCTTAAGTCAGGATTTAAAACTTAGTCATTTGCTTAACACATTGTACCTGATACATAATTCTCAATTGATTAGATGTGCAGATTTTGTGAATGGAAAGGAAATGCGCAAGAAAAAAATCCACGAGGAGACTTTTCATCCCAAATCCGCACTAAGCAGAAACACCCTGGTAGTCTGAGGAAAGGGAGACGAAATATTCATCTCTTGCTTCTTGCTGACACCTGAGCCTCCTTCCTCCCAGGTGTAACTAGTCCCAGTGAGTCCACAGAGAATGTGACCCAGGTGAGACATAGATCAAGTCCTTCCTCTTGAATTTCACAGACCCAAGCGCCGAGGGCCATAACAGTGTTACCACCTAGAGAATTCTGGCCATCTAGTGGCCTGTGAAGGAGGCTTGAGAACACACTGAAGCCTGTTAGCTGGATGGTGTGAGGCCCACGGGCCATGCAGGAAAGCTGCAAAGGAAGGCGTGGACTCTGCGCAGCCACAAAGGATCTCTGACAGCTGATGTACAGGAGAAATTTGGGAGAACTATCAAAGCCATATCAATTTGGAATTGTTTAGCTTGGGGAGAAGAGCCCTGCCTTATCTGCAGCTCCTCTGTCCTGGGGGGACAGACAGGCTGACAGAAGGACAGATGGAGGATCCAGAATTTGGTCAGCATCCTTCCTGTCTTTCAGTTTCTGATTGTGACACAGCCCGTGAGCTTGCATCACTGTCTCCTGCGAGAGCAGGGGGCACTTGAGATGAGCAAGCCGGTCAGACTCAGCTCGCTCCTTCTGACTGTCACCCTGAGACAGAGGACGAAGCTGTGTCTAGTATGCTCTGTTTAAGGAGGCACAGAGCATGTAGCCAGTGCGAAAGGATTTCCAGAAAAATTGGTCCTGAAAGGGATATACTGTATTTCCATTACCTCAAAAACTGTCCTCTGTGAAAGTCACTGTTTCGTTGGTGTTTGGCTCAGAGTCGCACATGCTGAGACTTGGGTACCCTTCTGTTTTTCCTGGAAAGGTCTGGTTCTCCCTGAAAATTCAGACTCAGGGTCCTGTTATGAGGACTTTGCAGAGAGGGGCTTATGCTAATTTGGGGGAGCTGATGAAGGAGGTTTTGGCAGGGACCAGAGCCTGAGGATGTTGGATGAGAGATGAAGACTTGTTCTAACGGTGACCGTTTCATTGAGGTCTTCCCGACAGGCCTGAGGCTGCAGCTAGGCTCTCCTTCGGGGCCTGGGATAGACTTCCCCGGTAAGTGAGGGGGTCCGTCCTTCCTGGGGAGACAGCTTCTGCACAAGCTAAAACAATCTCTTGTTTGGAAACAAGTGCTTGATGGCTTTAGGAAAACGAAAACATAAAAACTTCAGGGTGGGGGTTGTTTGCCCCAGTGAGCAGTCAATTCAGGTTGGGGAGAACATTTCCAGCTGCTCTTTCTCTTCTCCTCCTGGCCTAGCAGCTCTGGGTAGAGAGTCCCCATGAGGAGCGCAGGAGCCTGCCCTGTGGTGGCCGAGAGCGCAGCCCCTCCCTGTGTGCAGGGACCGGGAGGACTGAGCGCCTGAGTGGACAGTGAGGTGGGGGTGGCAGGGCAGCCTGACCTGCACCTGTAAATGTGTGTGCACAGGCCCTCCCGCTGCGAGGCCTCTCTCATCATGAAAAACAAGTGACATTCGTTCCGTGGGCTGTGGGAAATAGCCTTTGTTCCTCCCGGCCCTGGAAAAGTGGCCTTAATCCAAAGTGATTACTTTGCAGCTCACCCAGGTTTATTCTCTGGTGATTGCCTCTCCTCCGCGCCCGAATCTTGGGCCCAAATTGCCCGTGGCCTGTCGCGGAAGGACCATATGTCTTCCCATTCCTGTGTGGAGAGTGACACTGAAGTCTCTTTGTCCTCTCCGAGGCTTTTGTGTGTGCACGTGTGACGACCTCCCTGGCTCATTCCACCCGCAGTTAAAAGGAACCATAAAAAGCACAGGGATTTAAAAAGCAGCCCCGGCAGGAGGAAATGGCTCTCCCGCGGAGGCTGGCAGGGCCCCGAGTCTGTCTTTCTCCTTTTGCTGTTTGCAGCTGTCTGGCCGGGAGTGCCCCTCAGACTCGGGTCCACAGGAAGTGCACCTGGGCACTGTCCGGGCAAGGGCACGGGGTCTGCCTCCTTCTCTGTCCTGTCCCTGGAGCCCACTGTCTTCCTCGGCAGGCCTGGAGAGGATGTCCACAGGGGCTCGCGGTCTTTGTGGCTGGAGTCATGGAAGTCACAGGGAGGAGGACTCCTCCTTAGAGTCTTTCCTGGAGTAGAGGATCGGCCGAGTGTTTTGGTGCCAGCATTTGGGGGAGTCCCGTGCCCATTCAAGGGTTTTGGCCGCGGCCACTGCTCCTCACTCCGTTACTGTCCCTCCCGTCGTTCGCCTCCTATTGGCACTCGTATCAGGCAGAAGACAGGAAACCAATCGACTGCCCCTCGCCGATGCAGCTATTGGCAGAAAGGGATGCGCGGCCACAAAAGGACGGTCAGCTTCAGTCTTTGTGTCTCCGCTCGGCATGTGGCTTTTGCTGTTTTGCACTATATAAAAAATACAATTTCAAATTAACTGCAGCTTAGCTCTGACTCAGTTTTAAATTGCTTGGAATTAGCCCCTGGTTTGCGTAGTACTCGATGTGCCAATTGTCTGTGACTTTGGGGTAATCTGTGTGAAAACGAGGGACAAG
>NW_007730629.1:159115-161648 GCF_000696425.1 Galeopterus variegatus
TTTTAGCTCTGACTCAGTTTTAAATTGCTTGGAATTAGCACCTGGTTTACATAGTACTCGATGTGCCAATTGTCTGTGACTTTGGGGTAATCTGTGTGAAAACGAGGGACAAGTCCTGATTATGCTCCGTGACAGAAAGAAGCCGCACTGCGAGTGACCCCGGGATGGGAGAGTCCAGAACCGCCGTGCTTTACATGGCCGCGCATTTTACCCTCTGTTTAAGTGCGATCGTGGGGCTCATCCTCCAAATTCACTTCCCAGGGAAACGGCGATCGGGCTCGCTCCATGCGGGAGCTGGAAGCTGCTTGGCTTCCCACTGACCCCCACCTGCCGTCCGGGCCACACCGTTGCCTCATGGCCCAAGGTCAGTGGCAACGCTGTGACCTAACGCAACCCCTGCCATCTAGTTTTGCAGTCTCTCTGGGGTGAACGAGGAGATCAGTTACTTAAATCTTCAAGGTCACTGAGTCAGAATGCCGGGTTTCTAGCCCGAGTTCTATCCCACTTCCCTCGTCTATCAAATGAGGGAAAGGATGCACAGGGGTCCCAGCCGCTGTCCCAGCAAACCGAGCCCAGGGACGTAAGCCACATGCACCATCACACAGCTGGGGAGGGGGCCTGGACTCCAGTCCAGCACTATGTGGGGTCGCCCCTAAATCAGTAGGTTAAAGGGCAACTCTCGGAAGAAACTCCACTCCTGGGACATCCAAATTGAGAACCAGAACTGTAGTCGGTCTCGACTCTCCGTTCAGAAACCCCTTTCTAAACCTCAAACTGGGTTGTTCTGGGCGGGCAGGGGTCCCTTGATCTGACAGAGGTGAATCTCAGTCTTAGGGACACAGGTGACATATGAAAGGAGGTAAGTTGAGAGGGGCTGGCTGTCAGTGGGGTAAAGTGCTCCTCCTCCTCCCTTGACATGTCTGAGTAGGTCAAATGCCACCTCCTCCCAGGAGAGTGCCTGGATGTCACCAGGTGGGATTAATAATAACAATAGACACTTATTAGCATTTGTCTGTGCTGAGGATTATGCTAGCATACATGCACTTCCCCTTCCAGTCCTCACCACTGCTCTGCAAACTTGATAGTCTTGTTTTAAGAGCCCAAAGCTTAGAGATGCTCCACTTTGCAAGAGGTGGCACTGCATTCACACCCTGACTGTCCCATCCCGGGGCCGGACTACCTGGAACTACCTTCCTCTTAACAGATTCCTGCAGTATCCCATCTGCTCCTCTTCCTGTCCTTTTGAACTTCTACTTGCTATTTCTTAATTTCTTGCCCTCTCAACTTCAACATGCATTACTTATACGTGCCTTATTGCTTTCAAATTCACAGCTGTAAACTCCTTGAAGTGAGAGAGTTATTTTTCCCAGACACTAGCCCAGTGTCTCGCACGGATCAGGTTATGTTAAATTTTGTTAAACAAAAAAGTTGATAAAATCATGAAAGTATGGATTTTTTTAACAGCTGGTGGTGTCGATCCTCTGCATAAGGCTGTGCAGGCTGCGTTCTGCACGTTCACACAGACAAGCAGGTGGACAGCGCCCTGCAGTTCCGAACCCCCGGGGACCATCGAGGTTGACAGGTGCAGTGAGAAGTTGACGGCACTGGTTGCTGTTTCCTGGAAGGCTAAAGTGCAGTCATGAGAGACAGCTTCTCCTTACATTGCTGGCTTCCCTCTGTACTTTTGATGAAAGAACACCTTTCCCCCGTCTGTGGTGTGTTTAAAATCCATAGTGTTTAAGGAGAAGAAATTAAAGGTATGGAGCACTAGGTTTGCTGAGGTTTTGCTTTCCTGCCTCTGCAAAATCAGTGACATCTGTGTGGTCCAGGAGGAATTAGTTCTGGGTGGCGTAGGTGGGTGTGGCTCACTGTGTCCAGTCCTGGGGGTGCTCTGCTCACCTCCACCAAACTCTTCAATGGGGTATTCTGGGGTGGGACAGAGGTGCCTTTTCCACTTGACGTGATGTTTATTTCAGACTGCTTTCTATGTAAACATCTGGTTTTTGCATTGATTAGATTTTGCCTTTTCTCTGAGATAATGTTCATGTAATCTAGTTCCTTCTCTGAGTTAAACAGAAATTAAAATCATGAAATAAAGCAAGCTCCCTCAGTGCTGCTTCTTTGGCCCCCAGGGTCGGCTATTGATTCTGCAGTGCTCTTGCTCTGTGGTGGATGCAGCATGTCTGGGAGTTCATCAGAAGGTCTTCGGTCAATACCGTCCCTTTCAGCGGGCACCCTATGGCGCAGCGACTGAGCTGGAGAGGCAAGCATGAGGGCATGGGGCTCCCCCCGCTGGGACCTTCCCTGGAGCACTAATGTTCTGTTATGCTTGGAGCGAGGTTACCATTGCCAAACAATAGTGCCTTCCATCAGCTTTTAGGTTTCAGGGTTTCAAAACCTGTCTCAAGAAGATCATAGAATTTCTTAACAGAGAAATACCTCAGGACACCTTTAAGTGGAATCCTCAGTTTGCCAGGAATATTTCAGGGAAAGAATAAGAATCATGAGGAGTTCATATCACAGCTTCCTCTCT
>NW_007730629.1:162531-165117 GCF_000696425.1 Galeopterus variegatus
CTCTCTGTCTCTTTCTAAATACTTACAGCAGGATGTCTTGAGTTCAGGTCTAATCTGTTAATTGTTTATATTTTCCTAACTCCAAAAAGGATTTAAGATAGCTTAAAAATGAAATCATATGTGAAATAAAAATAACAGTAAGTACAAATTAACATCACAAGAAGGAGGGATGGAAGTATCTTTCAGGTATGTGGGAAAGTTAGGTGCTAAAACTGAGTGGTAAATTTTGCTCTAAAATTTTCAAAACCAAATGAGAAGGAAAGACAGAAGCACTAGGACAGACAGAAAGAGAGAGAACGAGGGGGGAGGGAGGTCACTGGGACCCAGGGTTTTGACTGTCCCACGGTGCGTGTTACCTGGAGGGACATTTCATTCCAGAAATGTGGCTCTTAAGTTGTGCACACGGGTCAATATGAGGGAATGTTGTCAGTCGTGGTTGACATCAGCAGGTTTGGTGAACTGACCGGATACAGAACCCTGGCGCTCGGCTGTCCTCTGCCACCCTTGGCTCTGGCACACTGACCATGAATTTGGCCAGCACCTTAAGACCAGCACAGGTGATGTAAATATACCTGGCAGGGGCTGCCCTGACCCCCGATTTCCTTCTATTCCTCCCCTCCTTCTTCAGCTCTTCCCCCCTCCCTTTTCTTTCCTGAGTTAGATCTTACTGTATGTTCAGATGATGGACAGTTTAGCTGGCTCATTATATTAAATTTGCAATAACTAGCCTTAACTAAGCACTCTGTGCCAGGCACAATGCCATGGACTTCAAACGTGTTATTTTATTTAATTCTCACAATTTTTAAAGATGGTACTAAAATTATACTCATACCATTATACTTTCAGGAAAGAGGGAACTAAAGTAAAGAGAGGTTAGGTAATTTGTCCCTCGTCCTTCCCAAATCATAGCTCACATCTATGGAGTGTTCACCGTGATCGACAGGTGAGGATGCTGGGGCTCAGAGATGTTCAGAGACCGGTCCAGGCCCCGGAACACGGGTCACAGAGGCGGGAGCAGAAGCCAGGCTCCCTGACCTAAAGCCCACGTGTCATTCTGTGTGTCCTCTGAGTCTGGCACTGTCATGACTGTTCTATTATGTACTAGCTGACTTAGTTCTCATATCAACCCTGGAAACTGGATGCTAATGTCCCTCTTTTGCAGATGAACACATGGAGCCTGTAGAAGGTGAGTGGCTTTCTCATGGTTACACTGCTGGTAAGTGGCAGCAGTCCAGACCCACTCTAAGCCGAATTCTGCTGCCTCTCAGTATTTGTGCCTGCAGTTTGTCACCCTGGCCTACAGTCTCTGAGCCATTTTCTTCCTTGTCTTAGTCATTCACTCATCCATTCATTTGAATAGAGTCCTTGAGTGCCTTCTAGATACTGCTCTACACCTGGAGATACAACGATGAATAAGGCATTGCCAGCACCCTGAAGGGATCACGAGGATCTAGGGGAAGGAGAGGAATATTAATCAGTGAAAGCAGGGGGACTGGGTGTGTTTCTGAAGATCACTCCAGGAAGAGTATGAATTAGGGTTTGGAAAGGGAGGACGTGGCTAGTGGTTGAAGCTGCTGCAGAGGTTCTGGCAGCACACCATGATGGATTAGAGCACAAAGCCCAGAACCACTTTCCCTGGGTTCAAACCCTGGATCTAGTTCCTCCTAGGTATGGAAACCTCCCTGTGCCCCAGTGTCTCCACCTGTGAAACTGAGGTCATGACAGCGTCGCTGCCACGGGCTCACATGAGGACTGAGACAACTGTGTGAAGCCCTCAGAACAGGCCTGGGACACTCCCAGCACTGCAGATATGAAAGCAGGTTTTGTCGTTATCTTTATTAGCTTGGTAAATGGGGACTGGCTGGAGCAGAGAACGGGAGAACTTTCAAAGGTGTGCTTGAGAGAGTTAGGTCCATGATAATTTGGAAAAGGAGATGGCCCTGTTAACATGCGGAGTACAGCCAACCCCGTACATAGAAGAAGGTGGCTGGTTAGAAAGTAGCGGTTGGCAATTAGTGCCATAGGTAATGGAGAACTGGGACCAAACCGGTTTGGACTGGGTTAAACAACAGACATAAGCACTGGGTCATGCATGTGGAAATCTGGGGTGTGGTGTGCGTTGGGCCCATGGAGAACCCCAGTTCTTTCAGTCTCTCCGTTTTGCCACCACCAGATGGGTCCCCTCAGGGTCGCAGGACAGCAGTGTTGGGCCTCCCCATCCATCCCTGGCAGCTGGGAGGCTGCTGCCTCAGGATGGTTCTGAACTGCCCTTCGTGTCTTATTGGCCCTTCCTGGACTAACCCAGCAAGGAGCACGGGATCATGTTAACTGAAAGAGATCCTGCTCTAGAGCTAGGCATGCAGTTGGTGTCCCTGGGCCCACGACATGGGGGGGAGTGGAAATCTGGGCAGGAATCTGCATGTGGTTGGAGGGGAAAACTGCTGCGAGTGGGTAGCTGGAAGTCCCCCCTCGAGTGCAGACGTGACACTCCTGTTATCCACTGATGACCGTGGGGTGCCCCTGAGTGCGGCGGAGTGTGCGTAGGAATCTGTGCTTTGGTACTGACAGTCTGGGTTTTTATTCCCA
>NW_007730629.1:165886-167480 GCF_000696425.1 Galeopterus variegatus
GAGATCACCTGAATAGACAGACCCTGACAGGAATGACGGGAGCCCATAGAGCCTTCCTGCGTGAACTCTGTGGGCACTTTGGTCAGGCACTTTTGTCAGGCACCTGACACCCATTTCACCTGGGAGCAGTGCTGTTCTTCAACACAGCCCTGAAATGGAATAAACCTTGCTCATGTGCAGAAGGCCAGGTCGTAGCTGTCAGAACACGTGTTCCTTTAACGTTTGGAGGAGGAATGGGCAAACAGTGTTCTCAAGAGCAGGAGAGGAGTCCGATTTCCTTCGTCAGCCACTTCCCATGGCGATTGTGCCAGGGAGAAACTCATGCAGCCCGTCTCTGTTGAGAGTGTCAGAGGATGTCAACATCTGGGATGACAACTAGTTCTGGTATTTATTAGGACTGCCAGGTATTTGATGTTTCCCTATTTTTTAATCTCTTGGTCCACTTTGGCAGACAAGCTGGCCCAGGAGTGAGAGAGAAAAGCTCCGATCACTGCCCCCTGGCTTGGCCTGGATGGGCTGCGTGTGAGTGGTGGGCGCTCGGGGCCAGCGCCTGCTTTGCACCCTTGCTAGCCCAGCAGGTTTAGGGCACGCTTGCTATTGACTTGCTATGCGTGGTGTTCAGCAAGCACCCTTCCAGATTCGTGGGGACAGAGACATAAGGAAATCTAGGGCTCCTCCCATGAGGGTCAAAGGTAACCAACACCTTCTGAGCCTCGGTATCCTCACCATATCATGGCGACAGTGATAGCTAACTCAGGCCTGGCAGAGGGGAGATGGGAAAGCCTGGGGGAAAATCCCCAAGCAGCGCCACCTGGGCACACAGTAGGTAGGCATTGGTGCTTACTGATGAGTGAATGAAAAGTCTCCTCTGGGAGTCTTCTGGGGGGTAAAAATAATCCAGTTATTCTGCAGACTCTGGAACTCCGGGTAATAATGATGATAACACACTGAAATTCTCCTGTAGTCTTCATTCTGACCTGCACCTCATAGTGCACCGAGAACAGCCCCTCAGAGTTGCAAGTTCTTTCTCACAGCTTTCAGCTCAGAAATTCTAATCCAAAGGGCAGCCATGGATGTATTAAATTAATGTTGCAGACACTGAAAAGATGGGATCCTTTTTGCTCTGTTCAGCATGTCTGTTACAGATGCATCCCGTAGCACAGGGAGTTGGGTTTGGTCTAAACTGAATCCTAACCTGGTACCAGCTTCTGCTTCTGGTCCGTAGTGGCCCCGTCAGGGGCTGTCAACACTCACAAGAGATATGTAGTCAGGGAAAAGCTCCTTCTCATTTAGGGCAAATTCCTTGAAGACGTTTCTTAAATTGGTTCTTTCCCAAGAGTGGCTGGAATGTGCTTATTCATTTAAATATTTAGTATGGGGAAATTTTCCCACCAACTTCAGGATCTCATTGACTGAGGAATCTGAGCTCGAGGCTGTGGTTCAGCAATTTCCCTTACAGTTTGGAATTGCCTCTGAAAACCTTCTTCAAAGAGGAAGCTGCTGAAGCATCTGTCTTGGAAAAATTGGGAGAACAAATCCAGGTGTTTTGGAAGGAAGCCACAACTCATAGTTAGCCAGGATTGAATGGTTTTTT
>NW_007730629.1:167916-169126 GCF_000696425.1 Galeopterus variegatus
AAATCCAGGTGTTTTGGAAGGAAGCCACAACTCATAGTTAGCCAGGATTGAATGGTTTTTTTGCACCAGAAGCCATGCCATGGGCTTTTCTATATTATCTTGCGGAATTGAAAAACCCTAGGAGGTAGGAATCACCCTCCATTTGACAGATGTGGAAACTGAGGTGTGGAGGGATGAAGTTGGTGGTCCACGGTCCAACACCTCTGGTCCGGGGGAGCCCAGGTCTTCCTGATTCCAAAGCTTATGCTCTCGGCCACTCTGTTATGGTGACTGACGCAACACCAGGGGAAATGCTTGACTTAATTATTCCTGTTCTCCTTCTGTGCAGGTAGCACTAGACTTAGATAGGCCTTTCTGGAGAAAATGGGAAGAAAATGTCCATGCACTATGAAGGATGAATGTCAGGCTTTTGGGTATTAAATATTAGGGTTATTGATGAGCCTGTGAAAGCTTTCAAGTCACACAGAAGTGGTGCTATAGTCAGATCAGTGAGGATTTGTCATGTGTGTTTTCTTTTGCAACCAGAGCTAAAAGTGCCATGGAGAGACAGCCTGGAAGTCTGAGGACGCAGGCTCCCTTGCGATGACATCCCTGGCTATAGTTCGTGGGGCAAGGTCCAAGTGAGCATAAGTGGGTGACCTTGAGAGGCCGGCCTGAGATTTGGAAGCTCTGGCTTGGCCACATGCAGAGAAGCATTGGGAGACCAGGAAGAAGTGGTTTTGCTTATACCCTGTGCTTCTACCTTCCTCCAAGCTACACAATGAATAGAATAAACTCTTTAAAGATTTGTTTAATTACAAAACCAATACACATCTGTACAGAACATTTAGAAACTATAGAAAAGGAAACAGAAGAAAATAGAAATACCCCATCATACCCAGCAGTCCGTGCTCACCTCTGTGGACATGCTGGGGTTGGAGTTTCCAGTCCTTTCGTTATGAGTTTATATATGCACACCTCTCCTCCCACCCAAACATGCACAGATAAAAACATCTGGAATAAGCAAAATGGAAAAAAAAAGTGTGTTTTGTTCTCAAAGTGGTGAGGGAAGGTGGGCCCATCCAGAGGGCAGGAAGACCCGGGGTGGAGTCCGGGGTATGGTGGGGTTGGTGGCTGCACCAGTCCGGCTCGAGTGGGGGCTGGGTCCAGATATCACACAGAGAACCTTGAATTCTGCATCGAAGTCTGGAAATTCCTGGCTCTAACATTA
>NW_007730629.1:169547-177950 GCF_000696425.1 Galeopterus variegatus
ATATCACACAGAGAACCTTGAATTCTGCATCGAAGTCTGGAAATTCCTGGCTCTAACATTATGCAGCACTCTGTGCCTTGCCATCCCACTCCACAGAATGGGGCAGTAGTTTATTCAGAACTACATAGCTTCATTGGCCAGTATAATTGAATTTACGATGAAATCTGATTATCAGCAGCACTCTGTGCCTTGCCATCCCACTCCACAGAATGGGGCAGTAGTGTATTCAGAACTACATAGCTTCATTGGCCAGTATAATTGAATTTACGATGAAATCTGATTATCACGAAGTGTCTAGTGTACAACTCCCCTTAGTTTTCTATGTAATGGTTACACCACAGCATCCTGCTCTGGACACCTATGGTTGTCCGGAGCCAGCCTGGGGCAGGACGCAGGGAGCAGCTCAGTCTTGCCCAAAGCCATCGTCTATGACTGTGGGAAGAGTCTGCACCTCTCCACTCCTGATCAGGGTGTCCCTGCTTGAGTTCAGCAGAGTGACATTTGGGGACACCCTATGTCAGGACAGCACCCTGGCCTGGGAGAGCCCAGATTCACTCCTGCTTTATGGGACAGCACCTGTTGAGGTGTTTTTCTATTGAGATGCCTAAAATTTGCTACAGGTACCACAGGTCCTTAAGAAATGTTCAGAAATCCCTAATAAAACAGCAGGTCCCCAGGAAGTAGGTTGAAGTCACACAGTAGGTCCCATTGGCAAGTAGTTTAGCAGGGATTGACTTGAACAGGACATGGAATCTGGCATGAGTTCAAGTCTTGGCTCACTTCGCTCATTGTGACCCCCAGGTGAGTCACTTAATGGAGCCTCAGTTTCCCTATCTTTAAAATGGGGGCAGTTGTGCTCAGGCCCTGGGGATAAGGCAGGAGTAAGTGATCTGGCATGTGGCACATGGGTGCCCAGCGCCTCGCTCCTGCGGATGCTCAGTAGAGTGCACTCCCTTGACTGCTCTCTCCACTGGCTGATGTTCTCTGTTGTTTGGTTTTTGGATTTCAGTGCTGGTTCCATCTCTCAATCCTGCCTTCCTCTCCAGCTTTTGGTGCTGCCTGTCCTGACCCAGCCAGCCTGTGTGACAGCCCAACCATCTCCTCGAGACCTGTATGGCCTTCTCAGGCATGTCATAGGACCTCTGAAGGCATGTTGACTTTGGGGACTCATGATCCCCACCCGCTTGCATGCTGAAGCCTCGTGTGAGATCTAACGGATCTGCTGGTGGGTCAGAGCTGCTAGAAGACACTCTAGGATCTAGGGCTGGAGTCTGGCACGGAGGTACAGGTTTTGCAGGGGAATCTCTGGCTGACATTTCTACCTCACATTTGAGCTGTTGGGGGCGCTCCTCTAAGTTACCTTCAGTCCTCCAGGTTGGCACAGATGCCTGCACAGTGGGGCCTCGTCTCTCTTTTATCTTCTTGCTCTCTGGACTTCGGGTGCTGTGTGGGCCTGACAGCGAGGGCATGTCATCCTGGAGAGGTTCTGGGGGAATGCTGCCCTGGCCGTGCTGTGGGGAGGGTGACTGGATTTCATGGGCAGAGTGTGGCATTAATCTTCCAAAGGGGTGTGGGAAGTGGCAGAGCAGGGGGCAGTTGCTGCCGTGCCTTCCTGAACTGGCTACACAGAACTGGAGAACTCAGTCAGCAGATTCTGCAGGGATCACATCCTCCAACCCCATCCATCCGGGAGGGGCAGAGATGGAGGCTCCAGGATCTCAAATGGCGTCCCAGATGCTTTCCACTGGGGATGACGGTAGCAGGGCAAGGCCAGGCCTCCTGCTGTGCAGCCCAGCGTGTTTTCCATACCATGGAGAGATGTGGCCACATGGCTCTACAGAGGAACGGGGCCAGCCTCAACACGGCCTGCTTCGTGTCAGCGATTTCACATGCACTGTCTCACGCCAGCCGCATTCTGCCTGCAGGAGAGCAGACAACTGAGACATTTGCTCAAAGCCACATATTTGAATCTGAGACTGAGCCCAGAGTGCTTCTCAGTAATACTATCAGCTGGCAGCTTGCATACCATTTCAGCTTTTCCTCCTGACGATCCTACAGAACAGGTGTTACATTACTGTTCCCACTTCACTGAGGACACTGAGGCTCAGAGGGGTTAAGAAACTTGCCCAGGTTCACAGCAAGAGTACTCCTTTGCCAGGTCTGGAACGAGATCTGTCTGAGTCCTCTGTGTGGCTCTTACTATATATGTTACTGTTCCCGCTTCACTGAGGACACTGAGGCTCAGAGGGGTTAAGAAACTTGCCCAGGTTCACAGCAAGAGGACTCCTTTGCCAGGTCTGGAACGAGATCTGTCTGAGTCCTCTGTGTGGCTCTTACTATATATTTTGCCCTATTGCCAAGGGTTTATGTTTTTGAAAATAAATTATCACAATGAAGAAATGATATAAAATCATGTTTTATGTTGTACAGCACTTTATAGGATACTTCTGTATTTTTTCATTTGATTCTCCCAACCAGGCTGTCCATATTTTGTAGATTTGGGATCTAGACCCAGAGAAGTTCAGCTACTTTGCCTAAGGTCACATGCGTGACCTTGACCCTGACCTCTGTCAGTGATGGAGGTTGGTGCAGACTTTCTTCCTTTTCAGCAGTTTGGTTGTAGGGACCAATGCCATCTTCTCTATTTGCTGAAGCTTGTCAAGTTGTGTTTCTGTGATGTAATACCTGTGATGTGTAGCCCTTTGTGTTTCCCTGGACTTGCAGGTAGGGAAGGCCTGGGACATCCAGCAAGCACCAGTCGGGGCCCATCACGCCCATCACGTGGATATCCTGATGGAAGTTTCATCAACGTCCTCTGGCAGGTGTGCGGCCGCTGTACTGGCCGACAGGTGTCGACAGGACAGGACCTGATCAGTGTGTCCATTTCTAGTTCCCTTTGAGAGGGCTGAGGTTTCTTGACCACAGTAACATTAGGGGAAACTTTTCTAAAACAGAAATGTAGACAAACAAGTCATTTTTATAGAGATGCAGTGCTTTAAGGCAGACTAGAGAAATAGAGATACATTTTTTTAAAAAGTCTAGTTTCTGACCTGACAAGTCCCCTTTAAATACTTTGTTGCTTTCTAAAATTGCTTCCCATGTTCCCAAGAAAAATTATCCCTACAGTGATAAATGGCTTGTTTTTCTTGGGATCCCATTGTGCTTGTAGTTAACTAATAGAAGAGTTTGGGCTAATATAAAAATTCCTGAAAAAATGTGCTTTGCTCTAAACCAATTATTCTTTTCTTTCCCAGATGCATTACTAGGGTCACCATCATGGACATCATACACTGCCTTTGTAAATTTCTTCATCTTTCTTCTTTTCTGGGATTTCCCTGTTGCAGGTTGAAGCAGGCAGGGTAGGACCCATGCACACACAAAACCATTTTGAGCAGGGGTTGTCTCTCTGGAGTAATTCTTTAGGGAAAGGTAAAAGCCAGTTCACAAATGAGTCTTTAGACTGATTTAACCCCAAATCTGGTTTGTCTTTCTTCTCTCCCCAGGCCCTGGCAGCCGGCCACGCGGCCCCACAAGGCCTGATTCCTGCTGTCTCGCCTTCTTCTCACACACCTCTTCTCTGCCTCTCCTTCTTGTTGCATTTTCTAATTCATTATTTCCTTTTCTAAAAGGAAAATGATAAAAAGGATTTTTTCCCCAACCAGTGGTAAGAATAATACCAGAGATTAAAGCCATGGATCTAAGTGATGCCCTTCAAACAACCATCCGTCTCGTTGGCCCACTCAAATATTTTAGCAAATAAATGAAAAGTCAATACAGCTGCCTGATCGGAGGGTGCTTGTAAGTTATTTGTATAAAATAATTAAACCATCTTGATGTTCATTGTGTTTCCTTCTATGACCGCCCCCCCCCCACCCCGAAATGTCCTGGACCACCCTGCTCTCTAGAAGGCAAGGAAGAGGCTGCTGGGACCGTGTGCCCAGAGCCAAGCCATCTGCACTGGAGCAGGTAGGTGCCACCGTGGGACACTCCCAGTCCAGGCCATTGTGTGCCACTCATAGATGCCCCCCAGAGATGCCTGAGAGCTGCCAGGACCACATGCCCTGAGCCGAGCCACCTGTGCCAGAGCAAGTAGATGCCACCCTGGGACCCCCAGCCCATTCCAGTGTGCACCATCCAGAGAGGCCCTAAATCCTCCAGGCCCACAGGGCCCTGAACCACCTGCATCAGAAAAGGTAGGCGCCACTGCGGGACTCCCAGCCTAGGCCAGTCTCCATGGACCAGAGAGGCCCAAGCTTCCTGCCCACAGGCACTGAGGCAGCCATACCAAATTGGCAGTCCCGTCAGGGTCCTAGCCAGACATTAGGGTTGAATGAGTGGCTGTGAAATCCCCTGCCACAATGATTAAACACCAGAAGAAAGATACCAGAAATATGAAAAATCAAGAAAGTACACCACCAAAGGGTAATAATAACTCTCAAGCTCTAGATCCTACAGAACAGAAAGTCCTTGAAATGGCTGACAAGGAATTTTGAGTGATAATTCTAAGGAAACTAAATGAGATAGACGAAAACTCACACAACACAATGAAATGAGAAAAAATATACAGGACCTGTAAGAAGAAATGTACGAAGAAATCAATGCCCTGAAAAAGAATGTAGCAGAGCTTGCAGAGCTGAAGAATTGATTCAATGAAATAAAAAACACAACAGAGATTTAATCAACAGGCTAGAACAAGCAGAAGAGAGAATTTCTGACCTTGAAGATGGGCTGTTTGAAATAACACAGGGAACAAAAAAAAAAAAAAATAAAAATAAAAAAAAAAAAAGAAAAGAAAAAGAATTAAAAACACTGAAAAAAACCTAAGGGAGATAACAGATAAACTTAAGTGCTCAAATATCCAAATCAAGGGTATTCCAGAAGGGGAGGAAAAAGAAAATGGCATTGAAAACATATTTAATGAAATAATGGCAGAAAACTTCCCAGGTATAGGGAAAGACACAGATTCAGGAGGCTCGAAGATCCCCAAATGTATTCAACCCAAAAAGGTCCTCTCCAAGACATGTTATAGTCAACTTGGCAAAACTCAAAGACAAAGAGAGAATCTTAAAAGCTGCAAGAGAAAAGTGTCAAGTCACCTACAAGGGAGCCCTAATCAGACTAACATCAGACTTTTCATCACAAACCCTAAAAGCCAGAAAAGAATGGGATGATATATTCAAAATACTAAAAGACAAAGATTGCCAGCCAAGAATACTTTGCCCAGCAAGGCTATCCTTCTGAAATGAAGGACAAATAGTGTATTTCTTAGACATACAAAAGCTGCAGGAGTTCACTATAACATGGCCAGCCTTACAAGAAATTCTCAAGGGAGTACTGGGTTTGGTACATGAAAAACAACCACCACTGCCATAAATACTCAAGAAAAAAAAAAACCCACTAGTAAAATAAAAATGGTAACAATAAAGAGAAAAAAAAAGTTTATCTACCATCCCAAGAAACCAGCAAATACAGAAGACAAATGGTAAATCAGAAAGAAAGGAACAAAAGATACTTAAGACATCCAAACAAAAATAAATAAAATGTTAGGAGTAAATCAACACTTTTCAATAACAACTCTTAATGTAAAAGGATTAAATTCCCCACTCAAAAGACACAGACTGACTGACTGGATTAAAAAGGTGGACCTGACTATATGCTGCTTTCAAGAGACTCACCTCACTTGTAAAGACACACATAGACCAATAGTGAAATGATGGAAAAAGATATACCATGCAAACAGAAATGAAAAACAAGCCAGAGTAGCTATTCTTATATCTGATAAAATGGACTTTAAACTAAAAACCATAAAAAGAGATAAAGAAGACCACTATATAAAGATAAAAGGATTTGTCCATCAAGAAGACATACTCATAAATATACACACATCCAATGTCAGAGCAGCCAGATTTATAAAGCAAACACTATTAGACCTAAAGAATGAGATAGACACTAATATCATAATAGCAGGGGACCTGAACACCCCACTTTCAATACTGGACAGATCATCTAGGCAAAGAATCAGCAGAGAAACACAAGATCTAAATAATGCTTTAGACCAATTGGACTTGGCAGATATCTACAGAACATTCCATCCAACAACCTCAGATAATGCTTTAGACCAATTGGACTTGGCAGATATCTACAGAACATTACATCCAACAACCTCAGAATATTCATTCCTCTCATCAGCAAATGGAACATTCTCTAGGATAGATCACACGTTAGGTCACAAATCAAGTCTCAACAAACTCAAAAAATTGGAATTATTCCATGTATGTTTTCAGATCACAATGGATTAAAATTAGAAATCAGTGAGAAATGAAACTCTGGAAACTATACAAACACATGGAAATTAAACAGCATTCTACTTAATGACATATAGGCCCAAGAAGAAATTAAACAAGAAATAAAAAAAATTATTGAAACTAATGAAAGCAATAATATATCATACCAAAACCTGTGGGATACTGCAAAAGCAGTTCTAAGGGGAAAATTTATTGCATTAAATGCTTACTTCAGAAGAGTGGAAAGATGGCAAGTAAACACCTAACACTTCACCTTAAAGAACTACAAAAACAAGAACAATCCAAACCCAAAGTTAGCAGATGGAAAGAAATAATTAAGATCAGAGCAGAACTTAACGAAATAGAAACCCCCCAAATGATACAAAAGATCAATAAATCAAAAAGTTGTTTTTTAAAAAAGATTAATAAAATTGACAAACCATTAGCACAGCTAACTAAAAAAAGAAGAGAGAAGACCCAAATAGCAAAAATTAGAAATGAAAAAGGTGATATTACAACTGATATATCAGAAATACAAGAAATCATTAGAGACTACTATAAACAACTATATGCCAACAGATTTGAAAATCTAGAGGGAATGTATAAATTTCTGGACACACACAACTACCAAAACTGAGCCAAGAAGATGTAGAAAATCTGAATAGACCAATAGCAATAAGAGAGATTGAAGCTGTTATCAGAAGGCTCCCCAAAATGAAAAGTCCAGGACCAGATGGGTTCACTGCAGAATTCTACCAAACCTCCAAAGAGGAATTGATACCAATTCTCTATAAACTATTCCAAAAGATTGAAACAAAGGCCATTCTCCCAAACTCATTCTAGGAAGCAAACATCACCCTTATACCAAAACCAGACAAAGATACAATAGAAAAAGAAAACTACAGGCCAATATCCTTGATAAATATAGATGAAAAAATCCTCAATAAGATACTAGCTAACAGCAGTATAGCTACAGTAACACATACAGAATATTATCCACCATGATCAAGTGGGATTCATCCCAGGGATGCAAGGTTGGTTCAACACATGCAAATCAATAAATGTGACACAGCACCTCAATAAAATCAAAGACAAATACCATATGATCATTTCTATAGATGCTAAAAAAGCATTTGACAAAATTCAGCATCTGTTCATGACAAAGACACTCTACAAGTTAGGTATAGATGGAGAGCATCTCAACATCATTAAAGCCATATATGATAAGCCCACTGCCAATATCATCCTTAAGAACAGGAACTAGACAAGGATGCCCACTCTCACCACTCCTATTCAATATAGTGTTGGAAGTACTAGCCAGAGCAATCAGAGAAGAGAAGCAAATAAAAAGCATCCAGATTGGAAAACATGAAGTCAAACCGTCTCTGTTTGCAGATGACATCATCCTATATATCAAACAGCCTAAAGCCTCTACAAAAAAACTTAGAGTTGATAAATAATTTCAGCAAAGTCACAGAATACAAAATCAACACACAAAAATCAGTAGTATTTCTATACTCCAACAGTGAACATGCAGAAAAAGAAATCAAGAAAGCTAGCCATTTACAATAGCACCAAAAAAAAAAAAAAAAAGAAATACTTAGGAAGAAAGTTAACCAAGGATGTGAAAAATCTCTATAATGAGAACTACAAACCACAGTTGAGAGAAATTAAAGAGGACACAAAAAGATGGAAAGATATCCCAAGCTCTTGGATTGGAAGAATTAACATTGTGAAAATGTCCATACCACCCAGAGTGATTTACAAATTCAATGCAATGCCCACCAAAATTCCAATGACATTTTCCTCTGAAATGGAAAAAACTATCCTAACATTTATATGGAATAACAAAAGGCCACAAATAGCCAAAGCAATTCTGAGCAAAAAATAAAGCTGGAGGCATAACACTACCTGACTTTAAACTATATTGCAAAGCTATTATAACCCAAATAGTATGGTACTGGCATAAAAACAGACACACAGATCAATGGAATAGAATAGAGAATCCAGAAATCAACCCACACACCTACAGCCATCTTATCTTTGACAAAGGCACCAAGTCTACACACTGGGGAAGAGACTGCCTCTTCAGTAAATGGTGCTGGGAGAACTGGATATC
>NW_007730629.1:178950-181826 GCF_000696425.1 Galeopterus variegatus
GAGCATTACAATGAAAACGGGAATGAGCCTCAGTGGCCTGCAAAACAGAACCTACAAGAGTATCAATTAATGCATTACCTTTACTCAATGGTCCAGGCAAACTGGTATGAGCGCGAATGTGCGTAACAAAAAGGGGTGAGGAATGGGAGCGAATAACTTGCTGCTTAGTAAGCAAAATAAAGCATGTAATTCATTAGAATCAGAAGGAACAGTAACAGTTTCTATAGTTTGTACCACTTGGACAGCATATTGGGAATCTGAAAGAATATTTAAAGGAATATCTCCTACATCAATTAAAGGTAAATATATAGCATATAATTCAGCTTTCTGAACTGAAGTATAAGGACTTTGAAGGACTTTATGATTTACCGTGTCCGTATATCCTGCCAGGCCAAAATTGTTAGCATCTGTGAAGTAAGTTTTTGCATTAGATATAGGAGAAAATGTAACACAATGAGGAAGAATCCAAGACGTTCTCTGCAGAAATTGAAGCATCTTATGAGAAGGATAATGAGATGTAAAACTTCCTAAAAATTCACTAACAGCCAATTGCCACCATACATTTAAAGCATATGAGGATTGTACCTCTTTGTGAGACAAAGGCAGTACAATAATACAAGGATCTTGACCAGTTAACTGATGAAAACAGAGCCGTCCTTTAGTAATCAAAACAGAAATTTTATCTATATATGTTTCCAATGATTTAGTAGTTTTATGCGGAAGAAAAAGCCATTTAATAATATTATCTTGTTGTAGTAACACACTGGTGGGTGAATGAGGTGTATGAAAAATCATAAGTTGTAAATTTGTATAGTCAGTAATTCTTTGCAATTAAGCTTGTTGGATAATATTTTTTAATTGTTGTAATTTAGATTTAGCTTTTTGGGATAACACTCGAGGGCTATCCAAGGCTGGATCGCCCTTTACTGTTGAAAATAAATGATGCAAGGCATATGTTGGAATACCCAATGAAGGGCGAAGCCAATTTATATCTCCCAATAACTTCTGAAAATCATTTAAAGTTTGCAATGAATCCCTTTGAATTTGTACCTTTTGGGGAATAATGATTTGTTCAGTAATCTTTTGTCCTAAATAAGAAAAAGGAGGCTGTGATTGAATCTTATCCTCCACAATTAAAAGACCAAGATCCTGAAGTGTGGCACAAATAATCTGTAACAATTCTGGGCAAGAAAAAGTTGGAGGCATAGCAATTAAAATATCATCCATATAATGAAGAAATTCCAAATCTAGAAATTGAACCTGTAAAATCTCCGAGCTTGCTCATTACCAATTGCTCTTTAGACAGCAACATGAAGCTGGGCCAAAAATTCAGTATAAAGTTCATTAGGACCTTGCATTATCTTAACAAAAGTTTGGGGGGATTGTCCTGAGTCTTGAATCCGCTGCCAAGCCGTAAGTCAAATTGCCTTTAATTGGGCAAGGGCAGCAGGGTTTATTTGACATTGCTGTTGAAGATCAGCCCAGGCAAAAGTACCTGTAAGTTGTTCCACATCAGGCCCTCCATTATGCTGATAAGCATTTAGGCGAGACACCCTTTCTGTTTTATCTTGCCACCATGATTTAAACTGTATGTATTGAGGAGATTCCAAAGTCGTATGAGCAAGCATTTCCCAATCTTTTGGGATAAGTAAATTGTCCTCAGCNATCTGACAAAGGATTAATATCCAGAATATACAAGGAACTCAAACAACTGTACAGCAAAAAATCATGTAACCCAATTAAAAAATGGGCAAAGGAGCTAAATAGGCATTTCTCAAAGGAAGATATACAAATGGCCAACAGACACATGAAAAAATGCTCAACATCACTTAGTATTCGGGAAATGCAAATCAAACCACACTGAGATACCATCTCACCACAGTTAGGATGGCTAATATCCAAAAGACTGAGAATGATAAATGCTGACAAGGTTGGGGGAAAAAGGAACCCTTTTATACTGTTGGTGGACTGCAAAATGGTGCAGCCTTTATGGAAAATGGTTTGGCATTTCTTCAAATAATTACAGATTGATCTACCATATGACCCAGCTATTCCACTGCTAGGAATATACCCAGAGGAATGGAAATCATCATGTCAAAGGTATACCTGTACTCCAGTGTTTATTATAGCACTATTCACAATGGCCAAGAGTTGGAATCAGCCCTAATGTTCATCATCAGATGAGTGGATATGGAAACTGTGGTATATATACACAATGGAATACAACTCTGCTATAAAAAAGAATGAAATACTGCCATTTGCAACAACATGGATGGACCTAGAGAGAATTATATTAAGTGAAATGAGTCAAGCACAGAAAGAAATATCACATGTTCTCACTTTTTTGTGGGAGCTAAAAATAAATAAATAAATAGATACACAAATAAACCGGGGGTGGGGGCAGGAAGAAGACACAACAATTACAATTCCTTGAACTTGTTAAGACAAGTGAACAGATACGATGTTGATGGGTGGGAGGGGGGAGAGGGAAGTGGGAGGGAGGATTCAGTAAAGGGACACAAAAATCAACTACATTGTATATTGATAAAATGGAATTTAAAAATAAATAAATAAAAGGCAAGGAAGATAAGCAGCAGCCTAAAGCAGGGCTGGCTGGTGAGAGGGTGGGCAGAGACTGAAGATGCCTGGTGTGGGTCATCTGCACTCCCACCCCACTAGTGACAGCAAATGCATCCTCTGAGGGAACCTGCACATTGTCTGACTCTCATGGCCGTCTCCTCTGCAACTGGGCTGAGGCTCCTCTGGTCTGCAAAATCACCTCTTATTACTTTCATGCCTTCATGACCAAGCCTAGCATTTGGCCTATAGAAGAGACCCAAAATTTTGAGAACAGAACATTCTTCATTTCTCCTACC
>NW_007730629.1:183016-184476 GCF_000696425.1 Galeopterus variegatus
GTTTTTTTCTTATTTTTTCCAAGGGGATGGTTGATTTTACTCCTTTGAGAAGATGTCTTTAGGAGGTTGTGAGGAAATAGTGTGCTGGGTGGCCAGGTTTGCCAGACAATGTCGCCCTTTCCCTCTGGGTCCATGAGCCACTCTGTTTTGTGCTGAGAGCGTGCCTGGCACTGCAGGTGACATGAAGCAGTGAGGTGGGACGCCTGACCTGCTAGGCACACACTCCAGAGTGAGCAGAATCCTGCACTTCGCACTTCCTGGACCACTCTGCATCCCCCTGGATCCACCGTGCTGCTGCGAGTTGCCAGCTTGCTTTCTTGTCTAGATTGGGAGTCCCTTGAGTACAGAGTCGGGTATTACTCATTTTCGCCTTCCCAACGACCTTTGAAGAGCCTGGCTCCTGAATTTGCACCCAGGAAATGTTTGTTGAACAAATGTCCAGAGTTGAGGAGATGCCAACACCAAATGTTACTTCTCCTCAGAGCCAGGGTTGCCCCGCAGGGAGGCAGTTAGATGCTACTGCAGTCAATATGATTTGCATTTCCAGAACCACAGGTTTTAATAGACTAGGCATGGTGTGACTGATTCAGATATGATAGTATGTAATTTTCCTCTCTGAAACCAGTTTTCTGGTGTAAACTTCATTACTGTATAGAAGTAACAAAGTAAAACATTAGTCACTGCCTCTAAACATTCCATAGAAACCAAACCTTAGCAATAGAAGGTTGTCAAAGATACAAATTTCTTCCAACTGTGTGCCATATTTGTCAAGTTGTATGTGAAGATGGGAAAACCCTGCCTGTTTTCTTACATTAAAAGGAAGGCGACTGTGTGAAATGCTTATAAAAGTTCTCCTATTGTTTGCAATCATGGGTGATATGATTTATATTTTCAATTTTAGATCCTTCAAATCTATATGTGATTATCACTAACAATAATTCACCATGTTCAAAATCAAAAAGTCTGTCATTTCTTATCTTTCAAGCTTCTTATCTTTATGTTGATTAAAATGATCGGAGACACAAAGGAAGATGCAGCAGACGAGATGCAGGTGAAGAGCAGGGGGCTACTGCTCTCTCGCAAATAGCACCGACCCAGCCGCTGTTACAGCTTTTATTACATTTAGCAAGCTAGTGCATGCAAGATAAGCATTAATGCATAAATTCTGCTATACTATTTTCAAGAGCAGAAGGCTGCTACCTCCCTTCTGAAGCACTTGGTTATCTATATTGAGTCTCCTGGGAACATCCCAAGAAAGTGTTCTCACGACTTCAAGTGTTGCCAAGGATTGTTTGCAATCCTTGACATTTCTTGGCTAACTTGTATGCGAGTTCACCAAGTGAACACATCCTTGGGTGCTGTCCACAGAAGTCCATTAACCATTTCCTTCATCTCTCCGTTTTTGTTTTTGCCATTTGCAGTTTAACGTTTTAGCAAAGACTCAGCTACATATTGTAAGA
>NW_007730629.1:186175-187009 GCF_000696425.1 Galeopterus variegatus
CAATTTCTTTATCTGTCCCCAAGTTGGTATAGTCACCATTTGAGTGCTTGGTAGTGGATAGTGAAACATTTTCTGGCTATTTGGATCAATCTGTAGATCTGCTATGCCTTTCCAAACCGCTTCCATTTCCTTCTTTCTCTTTTGAGCCATTTCTCAGCTTGATCCTCTTATCCGGTATCCAAAAGGATTCAGTATCTGTGGAGATATAAGCATAACCTCTGCCCCAACGGTTAACTACTGCTGGAAGCCAAAGGGATTTTAGTGTATCATAATATATAGGTTGTTGTAGTGGTTCACTCGATATGTGTGCCCATTGTCTTTCAGCTGGTGTTGAATTTTCTGCATTTCTATTAAAAAAATTATGAGTAAATAGAGCTTGGGCTATTCGTCGTCTTGGGGATTCTATATAATCTCCCCCTTTTTGTTTTTGTAATAAAGATTTAAGTGTTGTATTATGCCGTTCAACAACGGCTTGACCTGTGCTATTATAAGGGATACCAGTAAAATGTTTNGTTTAATATTATAAGCCTGGAAAAATAACTGACATTTCTTAGATAAATATGAAGGGGCATTATCCGTTTTTAACTGTATAGGAATTTCCACGACAGCAAAGGCCTCCAAGAGATGAGAAATAACTGCATCATCCCGCTCAGATGCCAGCGGTGTTGCCCACATAAAACCTGGAAAAGCATCCACAGAAACATGAATATATTTCAGTTTACCAAATTTAGGAACAATAGTAACATCCATTTGCCATAACTGTAAAGGAGCACTCCCATGGCCGTTGGCCCTGGCCGATAAAGGAACTGCATCTAATTTTTGACATATGGGGCA
>NW_007730630.1:0-223 GCF_000696425.1 Galeopterus variegatus
CTTTTCTGTTTGCATGGTAAATCTTTTTCCATCCTTTCACTCTTAGTCTTTGTGAGTCTTTTTGGGTGAGGTGGGTCTCTTGAAGTTAGCATATAGTTGGGTCCTCCTTTTTAATCCAGTCAGCCAGTCTGTCTCTTTTGATTGGGGAATTTAAGCCTTTTCCATTAAGAGTTGTTATTGACAAGTGTTGATTTATTCCTAGCATTTTATTGATTGTTGTTTG
>NW_007730630.1:1556-25690 GCF_000696425.1 Galeopterus variegatus
TGATGTTTATTCATTGTGGCAGGGTTTCACAGACCACCATGGAACTTCCCTGCAGCTCCTGAGGTTCCCCCGCAGGCCAAGCCAGAGCAGCTCCGCACTTTCGCCACGGGGAAAGACAATAGATGGCCGCTCCTCCGGTGGTGGTGACAGTGGCTGAAGCTGCAGCGAAGAGGAAGCGGCACGGTGGTCTCAGCGGAGCCCAGGCACTTCACAGACGCTGCTCCGGCTCCGCGTTGGGCCTCCAACTCCTGACTCGAGGAGTTGGGTTTCCGGTGACTTTGGTTTTTTGATCAGCAGCCTTCTTCTGAGCACCTTCCTTCTTTTTCTTTTCTTCCTGCTTTTTCTTTTTCTTTTCTTCCATCAAATGTTCCTCTTCTTGTGTTTCTATTTCTTCCTCCCTGGGCTCCGTCCCCGGTGGCAGCGGCTCCGTGGGGCTCCGGCTCTGACAGATGGCGTGCGCCCGACCAGAGGCTGCTTGACCTCGAGGCGGCCTACTCTCTGATTACCTGTGTGAGTTGGGTGAATTCCTCTCTTCTGGAGGTCCCCAAAATATCAAGGTTCTGGCCTGTCAGAAAGTTACATTCTTTACTTACCAGAAGGCCAGGTACCTTGTAATCACGTAGACAAGGTATCAGGCCAGTCTCTCCAAGGCGCTTTTTATTGGCTCCATAAAAGGGTCAACGTTAATTCCTTAAGGCAGTCTGGTCAGGTCTGAAAGTATGATTCCAGTCAAAGCCTTGGTAAAATAACCAGTGTTTTCAATTGTGTCCTGTTACAAGAAGAACAGATTCTTATTGAACTTATGCAAATAACTGTTTTGTCGTAAAATAACTTGTGAATAGTTTTAAAATCTTGGAGGGATCAAGTAGAGAGAAAGGTAAATGTTTTAATTTTTGTTCATAAACATATACTTTAGCAAACTGTTATACCTTAAAAGATTTTCTTAAATCTGGAAAACAAAACATTAAGAGAACCAGCAGTGTTTTAAAATAAAGAAATTGTAAAAACCTATAACTTTTTATCAGTTAATTCAGTTTTATGTAATTAACCCCCCCCCTTTTTTTTTTACCTTGGTTAACAATTTTATAAACCCATTAGTTTTTCATTAGAATTTTGGAAATTCAGTCTAATGGTATGAACTTAAAGTTATCAGGAACCTGTACTTGACAGTTTCTCCATGAATTTTTCTGAAGACATGATACTTTTTATAATTGAATTAAGATTATGACTGATAGCATTTATATTAAGACACAGATTTCACGGAACCTTACACAATTTTCGAACATATATTAATGTAGCTATATAATGTATCTATAAAAAAGAGGTTAAACTTTGTTTTTTGTTTTGACCATGTTTCCCACTTAATTCAGTTTATTAGACAAGTTCAGTTAGTTTTGATATCTTTTTTGTATAGCTAGTTTAAGTTGAAAAAGACTTAATTTTAGAATTTTGTTTTGGGAAGTTTGTTAACCAAAGATTTGAAACATTCAATTAGATAGGATCACAAATTATTATAAAAATAAAACCAAAGTGACAAAGTATTACAAAGGCAGAGAGCACAAGAAATTAAAATGATTAAACATGAAATAAGTTTCCCAGGCCAGTTACCTAAAAGATAAAGAGACTTTTTACAATTTTCTATTAAGAGCAGTTAAGTGCTTTAAGGAAATCTGGTTGTTCCAGTGTAGGAGAGCAAACTCTAACCCTGCATCAGAATACTTTTCACATTAATGTTTAATTTTTAGAAAAACTTATACATAATTTGCTTTTAATTTTAGCCAATTTTAAAAGTTTCTTTTATAAATTTAACCCGTACAACCCATTATTATGACTTACTCACACTTTCTGTTTTTGTCCTATATTTTTTACTTTTTAAACAGCCAGCCATTTTACTGTAGGACAAAAATACACTGTACAAGATGCTTTCTTACATATTTTTTCCTTATTAGCCTTCTTAACCATAACTACATCTTTATATTCATAGCTTTTTTATAACACTTTTATTTTTACATACTTTTAAAAAAAAATTTTGTTAAAAAAAGTTTTTATACCTAGCAGTTTGAATTATGTGTATTGACTATAATTGACTTCTTTGCTCCAATTTTCCAGTAACAAACCTATGAAGCAAGCAATTTTGAATTGTTTTATATTAATATTTGTAGATAAAAAAAACTATTTCTAACTTCTGAAGAGGCATGTTTTTAATTTTAACAGATTCAAATATATTTGGGGTTTTTTTGTATTGTATAAAAACAAAACATTAAAATATAAACAAAAACTTATATAATGTTTTAGTATTTTATTAATATAACACCTTAAGATTCCAAATTACTGAGAAGCAATTTTGAAATTATGATTTTATTTATAAGCATTTAACCCATTTACATTTGTCTAATATTTTTCTTGCATCAAACTACACCTTTATTAATTAACATAGGTTTTGTTTACAATGTTAATGAGACAGATAAGATAGAAAACTTACTAGTTTAAAAAGGACAGTTGATTTTAAATTGGATTTCTAAAAAATGCCAAAGCTTATCTCTTTTAGAGAAAGCAAGGTAACAAATTTACATTGCAAAGCAAAGTATATGGGACTTTTCAAGGAGACAAATTTTCATTGCAAGGCAAAGTATGCAAGCCTTTTCAAAGAAATGCAGAGAAAGTTTTCTTCTTAAAAAATGACATAGAACTCTACCATAGAATTTTGTGAAGAAATACATAGATGAGCCTACAAGAAAATTTAGAAGTCTGTTCAAAATAACCAGCGGGATGCCAGAAAATTTGAGACTTTCTAGTTAAACAGGTTGCTTTAGTTTATTCAATTTAAAGTTCTTCCAGTTACCTAAAATATACCCAAGGGGGGATTTAAACCATTGAGGAAAAAACCTATTTACAACTTTATATAGTTCCTTCTCTAGCCAGGTCAAATAGAGCAAATCTTCCCAAATATTTTGCTGTAATTTAGCTGGGCATTTGCCTTGTTGCACCTTGGCATTGCCTTTTCCCAGTGATCTTAAGGCTAAAAGGCACAATTTGGATCTTGTGACCCCTAAGTAGTAGCTTGAAAGCAGGCAGAAATAGTTGCCACATATACAGACAAAACACTCATGCATGTGCACACACATACATCCCAACGAGACATCTCAACCAAATTAGCTGGTCTCAGTTGTAACTTGTCATACTCCAAACTTATGGTACCAATCAACGGCATGGAATAGAGGGGCATCTGTGGCGTACACCCCAACAGGATTGGAAGGTTTGTTCAGATTGCCGGTACTCAACTAAATGTCTAACCAAGCAAGCAAAGAGAAAAGAGGAGCAGTGGGGTCCAGTTCAGCTCAGTCCCAATCGTCGGGGCCAACTTATTCCATAAACAGTAACTGATAAAAGCAGTTCTCCGCACTGTTTTCAGCATAAAGAAGAAAAGTGCCGACTAGATTTAAATCAGAAAAACAAAGCATAGCCAGGAGCCCTCCAGGATGCACTTATACAGAAGTGGATACAATCCAACCAAATAGAAGAGGGCTCTGAATATCAGAGAAAGATAAAGAAAATAAAGCATTGCCTTGTCAGAATTTAGGCCAGGGACTCCAGGAGAGATCTACCAGCAGCAGAGACAGGGGAGCAAAATAGTCCCAGTGGCCACTTGCCTCTTGGAGCTGGAGTCCTCGTGCCCAGAACTTTCCAATTGTTGCCAGTGATTAAATTAGGCTCTCAGATTCCAAAGTCATAGAAATGGATAACTAGAGCAATAAAAGTCAGAGACACAGAATGGCAGATACTTATCATGCCTCACTATTACATTACATATGACCACAGTTAAAGACATGCAAAGCTACAAAACATATATGCACACCCAGCAACACTCAAAAGACAAAGACAAGTGGCCACAACAAATTTTCAAAGAATTCCAAACCAAAGGACCTGACAACATCTCGTGGGAGTCCTGGACTTGGGAAGTAGTGCTGCATCCAGCCTTCCACAAAGTCCCTAAGTCAGAGCTCTGATACCCAAATGCAGAACAAGTTATTGAGATCTCAAACCAAATCTTACCTCCAAAGGTTTACTGAAATGAACTACTGAACAAAGACTCTGGTGCCTATTGAAGCCAATTGGAGCTCCCAGGCGGGAGCCAAAGGACCCTGGGGCCGAGGAACATCTTCTTGGTGCCTGGGGCTGAGGAACATCTTCTTGGTGGATTCCCCTATAGTTGCCGTTCGGAGCTTTGGGTTTTGGTTCCCCTGAGCGAAGAGATCCCGGACGATCCCCCAAATGTTGTGGTGAACAGAGGAATCTAAGATCCTTGTCAGTGTTGTAGTTTTATAGCTCTTTATTTTAGTGTTGCAGCTCTTTGTTCAGTGTTACAGCACCTCTTTTTGCTGGCAAGCAAGGAGAGCACTGGGGAGCAGGAACTCCTAAGCCAGTGTCTCCCAGAACAAAGGAAAAGACCCCCTTATATAGCCTAAATTCCTGCCCTTTTCCCTCACAGGTTCCTATTCAGGCCCTCTTATGTAAATGAAGGAGACTGTCCTGCTAATTTGGATTGGCTGATTGTGGGACACAGTCCATTGGTCACTTTAGGAGCCTAATTTGCCTCTGGCCTCTGGGGAATGGTGTGAGACTGCTATTATCTCATAGAGGGTGGGCCCAAGAAGCAGGCAGGGTTAATGGCAGGGGCCAGAGTCTACAGTGGAGCATAGAGTTTCTAAAACAGTTTCTCAAGTGGAAAAGGGAAAGAAAAAGGCTCAACAATTAAAAATGCTTAGGGTTCCCCGCAACAGTGGTTTTTAAAAACACCTACAGATACATACTTAAGTTTTTATAGGTAAAAGAAATGATGTGTGGTATTTGCTTTAAAATGCTCTGTTCCAAAAAAAAACCAAAATGGGGGATAGATGAAACAAGAATAGAATGTTGGTAATAGTTGAAGCTGATACTTGGGAGCTCTTAAAGATGGTGCCTGGGGGTTCATTTTATTCCCTCCACTTGGAGTATGTTTGAAAATTTTTATAGTAAAGTAAAAAAAAAAAAAAATTAAGAGACCAATGTCCTTTATGCAGAGTGATGAGAAGTCATAGAAGTAACTATTAATTAAATGTTTAGTCTGGTGAAAAAGTGATAGTTTATGATGGCTGTAATACTTAATAAAGATACTTCTTTAGGTTCCAGTTGAAGTAATAAGTGCATTATAGAAATTTATGAAGCATTAGATAATTCATTTTGGCCAAGGGTTAAATCTTTCATTATCTATATAGCCTTTAACTTATATTTGTATAATTTACCATTCAGTGCCTGTAAGGATATAGGAAAAAACAAATTCAGTTTCTCCTACTATACTCTCATAACACTCACCATATCTGTGACCTCTGTTCACCAAAATGTATAGGGATTTCTCCCCACCAACAAGTGAGCAATTCTGCAGATGATTCTCCAATAGATACCAGCCGGTTGTCCTCTAATTCAATTCTATTCTGACACTACCTGGAAATAGCATCAGATCTCACAGTTTGAGAGCTCAGTCCCACAAGACTGCCCCCCATTTCAGTGCCAATCACAAGCTCCAGGTTGTTTTACCTGTGTTTCTGACCAACCAGTTGTAAATCGGCATTCCCATGACTTCTCCTTGGGTTTGATTAATTTGCTAGAGCAGCTCACAGAACTAAGGGAAACACTTCACTTACATTTACCCACTTATTATAAAGGATGTCGCAAAGGATACAGATGAATAGCTAGACAGAAGACAAAAAAATAGGGTGAAGTATGGGAGAAGGGGCTCAGAGCTTCCATGTCCTGCCATTCTCCAGGAACATCCATGTGTTCTGCTGTCCAGAAGCTGTCAGAACTCAGTCCTTTTGGGTTTTTATGGAAGCTCCATTACATAGGCATGATTGATTAAATCATTGGTCATTTCTTTATCAAGTTGACCTTTGCCCCTCTCCCTCACAGGAGGTTGTGGAGTGCAACTGAAAGTTCCAACCCTCTAACCACAAGGTTGGTTCCCCTGGCAACCAGTCCCCATTCTGGGGCTACCCAGAGGCCTTGAGCCTTCTTCAGTCATCTCATTAGCATACAAAAGACTCTTATCACTCTGGAAGTTCCAAAGATTTTAAGAGCTATTTAGCAGGAAACATTATGAAGACCAAAATATATATTTCACGATGTCATAGTGCTCCACTCAGTATTTATATGTGTTGATTGAATTTCCAAGACGTGTGATATATATTTTAAAAAACCTGTGTTATATTTGGTTGTTTATATATAGGAATTTGCAAATGTGCATGTTCAGAATGGCACACTCAAAAATGCTTCTAGATTATGCCTAACAGTTAAGTATCTTGGAAGAATAACTGTACCTTTCCCTTGGTCTTTAGTGCGTAAGGATGCTTGAACCACAGATCTTACTCAGTATCACCATTTCTATTATGGTATTTTAAATATAAGACTCTTGGGCCGGCCCGGTGGCACACTGCTACAGTGCGCCGCTGAGGGTTCGGATCCCACATACAGACTGGCCGCTCACTGGCTGAGCGAGGTGCGGCCGCAACACCGAGGGTTGCGATCCCGTTGCTGGTCCCCGTCCGGTACGGGCGCAACACTGAGGGTTGCGATCCGTTGCCGGTCACGAAAAAAGACAAAAAGGAAAAAAAAAAATATAAGACTCTTTTGTAGTAGCCGTGTTGAATATATGGACTGCTAAAAATTATTATATTTGTGGCTTGGATTTGGCATATTTAACAATTGTTGATATAACTATTATTCAATTGTTTTAATAGAATACAAGGAACATTGCCTGTTTATCAATTATGAAATAGGCATTATGGGGACTATACACAAATGCTTTAATTTTAAATAATGCTTGCAATGTGAACACTTAGCAGATTTATTGTAAGTACAAAATATGGCAGAGATAACCAGAACATATTTCATATTCTGGGTTGCATATAGAGATGGCAACTGAGTCTCCATACACTTTTTTTAAATTTTTCTTTAGTCTTGAGTTGTTGAAAAATGTACCAAGGTATTTGTGAGAGTGAGAGTGGCAAGAATAATAAAAACTAGAATATTAGCTAAAGTTGTAATTAATCCAAATTGCTCTTGAATTAAAACCAGTAAATGGATCTGTGTGATGTTACTAAGGAAGAAAATAAACCTTACATATACATTTTAGATTGAAAATACCAATGAAACACTACAAAATAACTCTGGTGACCTTGAAATTTATATCCTACTGTTGACTGTTAATAGAAGGTCAACCATTTTTCTCATTTATATAATCTTGAAAGTTTTTAATGACAGCCATAAATGCATTGCATTACGGCTGAAAAGACAAACTTCTAATTTACCTTTTTTTCTTAAGTTTTTTTAATGTGGTATTATCTGTATTTTATTATAGTTACAGTAGGTATGCTGCCATTCAAATGTCTTAAGTGGAACTTGGAAAAACAAAAATTCTTAAATTATGTCAGCTTTCTGCTTTTTTGTGCCAAAGGGAGTTTTATTTCACCCATATTTAAGTGTGTTATTTCTGTCCTTCAATTTGTATAATTAGAAAAGTTGAATTCTTTTCTTTGTCCCATTTCTTAGTTGACGAAGGATCAGAGGTTGGTGTATTCGGGCAGACTGCTTCCCGATCATCTGCAGCTGAAAGACATTCTCAGAAAAGTAAGCTTTCCTACACTATTTGATACCAGCTACATCCAGAGTGTGAGAGGAGATAATATTCTGAGGTTTTATCCAACTAGTTCAGTTTTTAGATACTTAAAATTAATCCCTTTGGGCACATTAACAGGTAAAGGTAAATTAGGAAGTAAAGACCATGATAGATTCTGATTAGTTGAGGTAACAGTTTTATATATGCATCTGATAGCTAAATCTGAAGTAGATTATATGTTTGTGTTCAGGTATTTGGTATCTTTTGTAAGAAAACACTTTGGTTTAGTAGTGCAGGAGTAGAATATTCAGTAGTGGTGAAGGATTTTCATTGGTGACAGTCTTTACTCTTAATTCCCCTTTTAACCAAATTGCATGACATTCTAATATAGGTTACTTGGGTTGGGAGTTTAATTTCAGGGCAGGAAATAGAATGAAGCCCAACTTGGTCCACTAGTTAGCAAACAGTGAATGTTGGTACTCAGAGCTAAAATATATTTCCATACAGTTTTTTGACAGTCAGCTTGAAAATAATGCCAGTTATTTTAATGATGGTTTTTACCTCATGTTCGTTTGCGGAATTTATTCTTCTAGAGCTTTTTAGCATTTGAAATGCTGGTTTTTGTTTGTGATTGTGAATATAGCACAGGAGGTCCTGGAACCAATCCCATGAGGATACCAAGGGATGAGTGTATGTTTATGATCACCTGTGGAAAACTTAAAAAAAAAATCTTATACCAGTATATTCCTTCTGCTTAGATAGTTGACATCTTAGCTTTGCCAGTGTGACTTCTTGTCATTTCATTTTAATTATGTACTTTTAAATTGCTAAAGTGGTTTGATACCCACCCCCTCAATAATAGCGGAATTTGCAGCAGACTTTTTTCTTTTTTTTTTTTTTTGCAATAGACTATTTTTTAGAGAGGTTTTAGGTTCATAGCAAAATTGAGTGGAAGGCACAGAGATTTCTAATACCTTCCCTGCTCCCCCCATGCACAACCTGTCCCACCATCAACATCTCGCACCAAAGTGGTAGATTTGTTACAATCAGTGCATCTACATCGACACGTCATTATCACCCAAAGTCTATCTTTTACGTTAGGGTTCACTGTTGGTGTTGTACATTCTGTGGGTTTGGACAAATGTATAATGACACGCCTCCATCGTCACAGTATGATACAGAGTAGCCCTCAAAACCTCTGTGTTCTGCCTTCTCATTTTTTGCCCATTTTTATGCTTAAAAACCTTTCTGCTATCTGCTTTTTGAAATATGGATGTATTTATTATTTGAATCCATGGATAGCTTGAATCTGCACATGAATAAGTTTTTAAAAAGGCTTTAGCTGGCAGAAGTTATCTCGGACCAGATGATTTAAAAACTGCTTCAGTCAAGAATTCTTGTGCCCCTTATATGAAACATTTTTTTTTTTTTTTAAAAAGATGACCGGTAAGGGGATCTTAACCCTTGACTTGGTGTTGTCAGCACCACGCTCACCCAGTGAGCGAACTGGCCATCCCTAATGTGGGATCCGAACCCGGGGCCTTGGTGTTATCAGCACCGCACTCTCCCGAGTGAGCCATGGGCCTGCCCTATATGAAACATTTTGAATAGTATATTTACATTTTGAATAGATCTTTGAACCGTTTTTATTAAAGTCGATGTATTCCTTTAGTTTTTCAGTTAAATGCTGCCACTAGGTTTACCTGTTTAGTTGTAAAATATTTTATAGAAACATTCCGCAAAGGTGAATGAATTCTGTGAATTAATTGTGATGAAAATGACCTTTTGAAATTAGGTTTCTAGGTAAACATCTTATACTTGGATACTTTTTAATATTTTGTATTCAGAAACTAAGGGGACATTGTAAATCGGGAGCGCCTTCAACCTACCTTGGTAGGCACATCTTATTTCATACTGTCTCTGTGATGCCTTTCCTTAGCTTTCTAACCCCTACTGACTTTTGTAGTTTGTGCTTCTCAGTTTCATGCAAGAGACTGTTTATATATTTCTCTAATGCACTAGTCTGATCTCTTAATATCACGAGCCTCTTTAAGGAAGGGAATGATTCTTACCCTTTCTTGTGTTCACCCCAGAAAGGGTAAGCACCTTCACCTCAGAATTAAGCACAATTCTAGGTTCACGGTAGGCAGTGGAGAAATTCGTAGTTTCTGTAGCTGTGTTTCCCTTTCTCACCACTGGGGATTTTTCTTTTCTTCGTTCCCCTTTTTCTTTATTATTATGTTTCTTTTTTCTTTTTAAATTGCTGACTCCTCCTTCATTCTTCTCTGTTCTCCTTTATTTTCTTTTCCTTTCTCCATCTTTTTTTCTAGTTTTATATCTAAGTATAATTATACTCATCATCTCACTTAGCTAAAATGCCAACCTTAATCATTATTTAGAATATTTTACTTCAGTCATAGTTGTAGGTTTGTTGAAACCCATGGAATATTTACAGAATATAGTTAGAATATATGCTTTATATCTGTGTATAAATGTTATAGATAAAAACAGTTTTTGACTTTAAAAAAACATTGTAAAATATATATCCCTTGCTAAAGTTAAGGCAAATGAGATTATGAGGAAGTTATCTGAGTTTCTTTCGTAGTTACTAAGTCTCACAAATTTCCATTATTCAAAATGTGTGGGCCTGAGCTTCAAGGTGACTCTTACAGTTCTGATATTAAGGTGCTGGATGTTTTTATATTGAAATAATAGATTGTGTTGATATAACTTTACAGCATTGTTTGCTTCAAGACTGCTTGGTATGCAAAGTAATAACTTTTTAATATAGCAATTAGTATTTATACCATTTTCCAAGCATAGAAAAAATGTTGAATTCAAAAGGGCCCTAAATACTAAAGTGGCAAACTTACCTTCAAATGATAATAGTTTATTAGTAATAAAAATGACTGGTCTAAAAAGGAACTTAAGTTTTGAGTTAAGTGTTTCAGCTTAGCTACTGACTTTTTCAACTGTACGTTTTCCAGTACTACTTTTTAAATGTAATCTTCTTTAATTTTAGCAAGATGAGTATCATATGGTTCATCTAGTATGTACTTCTCGGACTCCTCCCAGTTCTCCAAAATCCAACACCGATAGAGAAAGTCATGAAGCATTGGCATCCAGCAGCAATTCTGTGAGTTGTTTTGGGAGGAGTAAATGTTGAAGTTTTCCTTTTTTGCCTCTAAAAACTAAATGAAAAACAGAAAAATTGGAGCTTGCGGGTTTTGAGATTGTGTTTTGAACAGCTAGAGTTAGGCATTTAAAATTTGTTTTTAGAGATCTAATATATAGTTACCCTTGAAGCCTATTCACCATGAGTTATAATTTGCTGTATGGAAGGTCAGTAATAGATCCAATCTTCAGGAGTTTGGTTCCTAGAATATTCAGAAAACAGAATTATGATTATATAACATAAACTCTCAGGCCAGTGAAGTTCAGAAATATTCAAGGTATTTAATACAGTATATTTTATTCAAGGTAGATTAAATTGCTTAAATTTTAAGTATTCTAAATCTCCTTTAAGTAGATTACTTGGTCAAGGATTTTGGTTTTTTAAACTGACTGGATTTGGGCATACATTCCAACTGCAAGGCGAAGAATTAATTAATATACTCCTCTCTTCCAGACTTGGGTATTCAGCTCTCCCTCCTTATTTTTCCATCTGCTTAAAATTGTTTTGGAAATTTCTTGTAATAGTTGAACTTCTCAAGTTAGACATTCTCTACAAATTTTAAAAACATTATCCCTGATCCTTTTACATTAAATTATTTTTGATTTCCCATGAAAGCTTTATGTGACACCTTTGGGGGTGAAAGGATTGGGATGAGAAGCTTGTTTCAAATTTCTTGGGTAGGCAGGGAACTTTTATAATGCAAAGTATGCTTTCCTTCTTGTCAAGAATCCAGCCAATGCTTTAAGGAGGGGTTGAGTGGCAGGGGTGGTAAATAGTTGAAAGATCTTCTAATAGATACTAAGTAACTGCTTCTTTTAAGAAACTAGATCCTACAGTTGCTGTATTTAATTGGTATAGCCTCAATGGTAAGTATTTTCTAATACCTTAGAATTTAGTTTATGTTAAACTGAAATATGCTTTGTCAAAACACACAAGGACCTTTCTATGTTTCCTGCCTTGGCATGAGAAGGAACAAACATTGGCATTGTCCCACAGTTGCATTGCTACAGTTTTTCTTGGGAAAGAACCCTCTGACTTAATTGACTTGTCTAGTGGTTCATCAGCCAAAATTTCATGCTATTAGTACTTATAGTCATGTGCCACATAACGACATTTCGGTCAGTGATGGATCACATATACAACAGTGTTTCCATAAGATTATTATGGAGCTGAAAAGTTTCTGTCACCTAATGACATCAGAACCATTGTAATGTAGCACCAATTATTTTACTTTTTTATAAATTTAGTGTAGCCTAAGTATACAGTATTTATAAGGTCTACAGTAATGCACAGTAATGTCGTCGGCCTTCACGTTCACTCACCACTCACTCACTGACTCACCCAGAGCAGCTTCTAGTCCTGCAAGCTCCGTTCATGGTAAGTGCCCTATACAGGTGCACCATTTTTTCCTTTTATACTCTGTTTTTCCTGTACCTTTCCTGTGTTTAGATATATTTAGGTACATAAATACTTACCATTGCGTTACAATTGCCTACAGTATTCAGTACTAACATGCTGTACAGGTTTGTAGCCTAGGAGCAATAGGCTATACCATATAGCTTAGGTGTGTAATAGGCTATACCATCTAGGTTTGCATAAGCACACTCTATGATGTTTGCACAATGACAAAATCACCTAATGATGCGTTTCTTATCCATTGTTAAGTGATGCATGACCTCATTTATGTTTTCATAGCATGTTACGAAAATCTGAAAAGTATCAAAGAAAAGTTAAATTGAATTTACCTTAATTTTTCATGGCTCAGAAATTTCAGGGAGATTTGAAAATGTCTTAAAAGTCTAATCATGAAAGAATTACCTAATAAGGTCAAAAAATCATTATTTCTAGAGAAATTAGGCTGTACTGCCAAATGGCTAGTCTTTTCTTCTATTAATTGTGTTAATGAACACTATATTATGATGGCCCATTTAGTGAGAAATTTTGCCAAAGAAGAAGCCTTTCCCAGTTTATGTCCCTAAGAATCATATTCGTTAGTAGGATATTTGGTGTCTTTTTTTTTGGCGGTTGGTTGGTTTGGGGATCCAAACCCGTGACCATGGTGTTATCAACACCATGCTCTAACCAACTAAGCCAACCAGCCAGCTTTGGTATCTATTTTGTGTGAAGTAGCATCTTAAAGAAAGCATTTGGTAGTTTTGCAACAGACCTGTGTGCTTGGGACAGTTCACATGGCTGGATTAGACATGCAAAAAGACATCCTGTCAATAGGAAGCAGTGCAGATAAAATACAATTTTAACAAACTTGGAAGGATGTTAAAATAAAAGCATACCCAGCTTTTTAAAGTGAGAGAACTATAACTTATATAAAATGTAATTGTGTTTTAAATTTGTATAAAACACTTGAGAAACTATTTTCAAACAGCAACAAATTGGGGTGGTTTTCAAGGAGTTACTCATATATTTTTTAAGGTTATTGAATACATGAGTTACTGATATCATTTAAACATGAGAATTTAAAAATCCTGATTGGTATCTTTTTTTATTTCGTAGATAAACAGTATTTATTTGTGGCATCTATAAACTAGTAGAATTTTAGGACTAAAGAATCTTGAAAATCTAGCTTCACCTTATTTTCTGTAAGAAAGCGGACACTCAGAGGTTAAGTGAAACTTTAAGGTTATATTCCTCGTTAATGTCAGAGATAACATTATTCTAGATCTTTTAATTCCCAGCCTATTCCTCATCATTTTAAACCAATGTGTTACCAATAGTGTATCTGGCACATAGTAACTGTTTAAATGACTCAGTAATGAGTAGCATTTATTGAGTACTTTCTATGTATTAGACATTGTGAGAGGAGCTTTACATGCATTAATTTAATCCTTACAATTTAGTATGCTATATTTGTGTACAAGGGTACTTTAAAAATTTGGGGAAAAATAGAATTAAAAAGTAATCTGAATCTTTCCACAAAGTTTTTGAAGTACACTCGTATTATTACTCTGTTACTCAGGCTTTTCTAGTTGAGAAATGGAATATTGTTGTTTAATTAAGCAGTTTTGACTTTCTGAATTCTTTAGTCTAATTAAAATTAAAATATCTACCTATTGTGCTGGACCCAAGATTCAAATGAGTAAATTTCTAAAATTCAGTTATTTATTATTATTTTATTTTATTTTATTTTTTTTCCCTTTTTGTCTTTTTTTCGTGACTGGTAACGGGATCGCAACCCTCAGTGTTGCGTCCGTACCGCGACCGGCAACGGGATCGCAACCCTTGGCGTCGCGCCCGCTCCGTGCTCAACCAGTGAGCGGACCGGTCTCCACATGGGATCCGAACCCTCGGCAGGAGCGCCGCCACGCTCCCAAGCGCCGCACTCTACCGAGTGCGCCACCGGGCCAGCCCGAAAATTCAGTTATTTTGCAGAGGGATTTCATGCATACATTTTAAGCAATATGTCTATAATTTCATGATTGTAATGAATTAAACCTCCTTGAAAAAATAATTACATTTCTGTTTGTAGAGTTCAGATCATTCAGGATCAACAACTCCGTCATCCAGTCAGGAAACCTTGTCTTTAGCTGCCAGTTCTTCCTCAGAAGGATTGAGGCAGCGTACCCTTCCACAAGCACAAACCGACCCAGCACAGAGTCATCAGTTTCCATATGTAATACAAGGGTAAGTGAAATCGTGGTAGCTATGGATCATGATTGGGGCTCCCTAAAAATCAATTACTTTATTTTTGATTTTTACTATAGCCCCTTTGTGGGAAAGTACATTTGAAATTTATTCATGTACCTAATTTTATATTTTGAGAACTAGAAGGTTAAGTAGAGCAGTGCTTTTTAAAGCTGATCATACATCAGAATCGTCTGGGCAGTGCTTTTCAGTTTTTAATGTTCCCACTAATCACCTGAGGATCTTGTTAAGATGTGGGTTCTGGTTCAGTAAGTCTGATGAGGCCTGAAATTCTGCATTTCTAACAAACTCCCAAGTGATGCTGATGCTTCTGATGCTTGGACTGCACTTTGAATAGCAAAGATCTAGTTAACTAAGTTTTTTTTTCCCCCCACTTAGTCTTACTCTATTGATCTACCCAGTTTAATCTTCTGGGGAGTGGAAAGGGGAGTGAAGGTGTATCTGGAAATGCTTCTGATGCTTGGACTGCACTTTGAATAGCAAAGATCTAGTTAACTAAGTTTTTTTTTTCCCCCACTTAGTCTTACTCTATTGATCTACCCAGTTTAATCTTCTGGGGAGTGAATAGGGGAGTGAAGGTGTATCTGGACGAGTATAGGGCCCAGCAATCTGTTTTTTAAAAATTACATAGGTGTAAAACCATGAGGTGTTATAAGGATATGCTAACCATTGCATGTTATCCAGAATCTTTGCTGTATTGAGGGTTCTGTAGAAGAGTTTTCTCAAGAAGCTTGCTATGACTGCCTTACATTTAGCAATTGTAGCAGGCCTCTTGGCAGTTCTGGAGGAAATGCAGTCAACAGCCACGAGTAAAGCACATCTTTCAGACAGCTCAGAGAGTAGGATCTTGGAGACTATGGCTTAGACCTGGGGTGTGTCTGAAAGCAGAGTATTTTTCTGGGGTATTATTACTTGTTAGTTTTGACATAAAGGAACCTGAGTTACAGGTAGTGACAGTCGTTTTGCATTGCTTATCAAGCCATGGGGTGCAGTGTGTGTCAATGATCTCAGTCCATGTTGGTGGGGCTGGAAATGAGAAAATGGCTAGGACCCTGCAGTGGTAATGTAGGTGGTGTAACCAAGGAGTAGCTATTGAGTGCTGTGCTAAGCAGGATGGCACAAACATTCAGGTGTTTTTTACTTAGGACTTTTAACTTAATTCAGTTCTTAATATAGAAGAACAAAGCTGAATATGTAGCAAAATATAAGAAAATTCATTTGTGTCATGTTTCTTGAATGTGAAGTCTTTCCTTTCAAAATAAGTGTTTAGATGAGGCTGGTTGTAGACTTTTATAAAGTACCTGTGAAACTATTTTTGCTTTCAGAAAATGATTACCATAAACCAATATTTAGTTATTTGTAAAAAGCAATGTTCTTAGGGCTTATGTTATGGAGTAGCTTAAAATACTTTCTATCTTATGATGGTTATTTATTTCCTTTTTTGCATAGTAAGACAGTTCAATTCCTCTCAATTTCTACAGAGTGATTTTACTAATTTTATTTGGTGGTAGTGGTGAGAGGTGGGAGTATTATAAATAAGCCTGGAAGAATACATAATGACATGTTAATAGTGGTTATCTCTGGATGATAAAATTTTTAACTCATTCTCATATATTTTGTAATAAAACAGAGCTAGTAAGATTGCAGGTCTTTAGAATAACATCATACATATCTCGGTGAAAGATGAATAATTTCCCTAAACTAGGTTGTTGAGTAAATCAATAAACATGAGAGACAAAGGCATTCAGCTCTTAGAAGTAAACAGATCAGAAAAATCTGAAATAGTGTTTATTTTGCCTAAAGAGAGTATTAAAATGGTAAGCATCAAAACCTTTAAAAGATATTTGAACTTCACTTAGGGAATCTATTACTGGATGACTATTTGATTGTAAATCAGGAGGGCAGTATAACTTAGTGGTTGTACAGATTCTGGAACCTGCCTGCCTGCAATTGAATCCTGGCTGTATTCACTCACTACCCTGGGCAAGTTTCTTAACTACTGCGCTTCACTTTTCCAATTATGTGGGGGATAATGGTACTTATCCTACAGGATTTCTATGTGGATTAAAAGAGTTAATTTATATAAAGTGGTTAAAATAGTAACTGGCGCATAGTGATGTATTAGCAGTTATATATAAATTCATTTGTCCTCATAAGTGAATGTTGTACATTCATTCAGCAATCAAATTTATAGGAATCTGTGTGTCTGGTACAATGAAACATTCAAATGAATGAATGCCAATGCCAGGTGCTGGAAAATAAGTCTTTACATTTGGAGAGAGCACGTTGTGATTTACAAAGCAATTGACGTGAAAGTTCAATAAATAGGTTATTCAGTTTAACATAGCATGATTTAACTTAATCTCATAGTTGTCATTTTTTTTACTAATGAAGACTTTATATCTTTCCTTTAGTAAATTTTATTTAACATAGCCTGAGTCTTAATTGTGCAAGAGCATTAATTTAGTGACTTTGAAAAATTCACCATTAAAATAAAAGCTCAGTGCAGCTTATATTTAACCAGTCTGTATGTATTTTTCACTTTGTAGCTTAGTATTGTCAATCTTTAGTGAGCTTATTAAAATTTCTAATTCCTAGTCCTTACAGGACTGCAGTTTTGAATCCCGCGTTTTGGGGTGGTACTCAGGAATCTGCTAACAACAATACCCCGGGAACCTCATTTTGAGAAATGGTAATGCAGGTGTTTGTCTACCTAGCTCTTTAGGAAGCGTGAGAAGAACAAAGTAGTACCTGTACATCACCACGTTGGCTATTCATTTGTGAAGTCACATTTATAAATCCTGACTGACTGGTTTTGAACTCAGTCTGTTGTGCTGTCACATTTATTTACTTTAACTCCAAAATTGGTGGTTGGTTAATGGAATACCCAGTTTTGTACATTCAGTTTTTCCATATGAAATGTACATCTTTGTTTTTATAATAAAGCTGAAAATCTGTTCATTGTTCCCTTCTATTTTGTCTGGTTTTTTAAAAGTAAAAATTGCTCGTAGCCTACCACTGAGAAATAACCATTACTAACATTTTTATAAATATCCTTCCAGACACTTTTCTATGTATACTTTTTAAATGGAAATATACTGTTTATTGTATCTTGTAAACTTAAAAACATAATATAGCTTGGATGTATTTCCAGGTCATACATAAATCTGCAATATTTAAGTCTATGATTTTTCATTTTTGAATGTACTAATTTGTTCGCTCTTCTGTTTATGGTTTTGCTGCATAATAACCTTAAAATCTCAGTGGATTACAACAACACACTTTTTTCTTGCTCACAGGTCTGTTAGTCACCCTGGACAGCCCTGCCTCAGGCTGTAGGTTGAGTTAAGATCTGTTTCATGTTTCTCATTCTCTGTGGATCAGTAATTCCCCAGTACATGTTTTTCTCATGGCAAATGACGGGAACTCAAGAGGGCAAGCTAACCAGTGAGCACATTTAAAGCTTTGTACATATTACGTTTAATAAGATTGCATTGACCAAAGCAGGTCACGTGGCCACTGTCAACAGCATTGGGGTTGGGGGAAGTATTGCAAAGTTACAGCCAGTGCTGTGCTGGTGAATGTTTAAAAGCTGGCTTTTCCAGGGGAATAAAAAAGCCCTGGGTTTGTAGCATTGCTCATTTCCGTGGTGTAAATACTACTACCATGGCTGATTTCAAGATACCCAGGGTTGGCTCACAAAATTCCTGAAGTTTAGTAGGCTGCTCTCATAAGCCAGTATGAGCCAGTATGAGCCAGCTTTGCCACTATGTGGCAGAGGGTGCGTGTATAATCCTGTTATAGAAGAGTGAAAAATTGGGGCAATCTTCTACCATAAACGTTGGGGTTTTTTCCCTACTAATCATCATCACAATCAACATTATTAAATGTGCTCATGCGTTAGCAGTTATTATTTTTAGCATAAGTTATGAGAAGAATTCCTGAGTTAAAGTCTTCTTAAGACTTTCTGAGTCTCTTAAAAGACTATTGCAGAATTGTAGCAAAGTTGTACCACTTTATTCTCCCAATAACAGTTGTTAAAGAGCTTGATTCCCTATACCTGTACAAATATATACTTGCCAGTGTGATAGATTGTCCTTGTTTTAATTTGAGATATGATGAAGAGGCATTCTTTTTGTTTTGTGAATTGCTGATTTGTTGGTATCTCTAAACATTCATTTGTGACAGTTCTTTATTTAAAAGGATATTAATAATTAATGCTTACTGAGCGTTAGCACAAGCTAAGCATTGTATTAAGCACATGCCCCCCACCCCCATTAAAAAAACTTTAGTCAGATCCATGGGTCAGATTTTAAGTATTGGTGACTGTGAGCAAATCTGTTCCTACAAAGACCCTGTGACTTTATCCAGTAAATGTTCACTCTAGAATGTGCTGTGTGCTAGGCACTGAAGATAGGAAAATAAATTCTGTACTTGCCCTCGCTGGAAGTAGGTCAGACAGGGAAATAAATGACCATCTGCTGATGTGCTGTCATGCTCTCAAGGAGCGTGCTGCGGAGCCTGGAGGAGGACGTGACCGTCTCCTGCAGCAGTGGGGAGGGTTCAGAGGTGGTAGCGTCTGAGCTGTCTCTCAGGGAAGTTGAGCAGGGAGAACAAAGCAAATGCAGAGAGTGTCAAAGAGGCAAATTGGGGAACAAAGTGGGGATTCTGTGCAGTTGCTGCCTGGCTTGTATGGAGTGGCGAGGGAAGTAAGGCTAACTTAGGTTTTCTGTGAAAGGATTTGTTCCTGATAGTTGAAGTTTTCAGTGCCTTTATCTTTTCTCCTCTGTAATTCTTAACTTTTTAGAACATACTAATGAATATGTTTTGGTATAGCTTTCAAGTATATAACTGTGAGTGACAATCTTTCTAGTTCTTGGTTTTTGCTATAATCTCTGTTGTACTCTTCCATTTCCATGTGTTAGAGTGAATTTTTCTCACTCCTGTTTTTCTGTTTTGTTTTTATCCTATAGAACTAACTGGTAGAGCCTATCTGAAAATTTGTTCTTGGTTTTTGCTATAATCTCTGTTGTACTCTTCCATTTCCATGTGTTAGAGTGAATTTGTCTCACTCCTGTTTTTCTGTTTTGTTTTTATCCTATAGAACTAACTGGTAGAGCCTATCTGAAAATTAAAAAAAAACATGTCAGAACTCCTGCTATCAACTATGATTTCCTCCCACTTGTATATATCAGAAGTTTCTACACTGTGACTTTCCTGGGGCCAGAGGGAGGGACCATGTGATCCTCTTACTCTGTTTTCCTTGCCTAAAGAATATGACATTTTCTATGGAGACAGCCATACTACACATTATGGATAGTTTCATTTTCCCTATGTTTCTGCTATTTTATTTGGTTCTTTGCCAAAAAAAAGGAAGGAAACAATTTTTTGAGTTATAAAAACAATATTTGTATATTAAAGAGTTCAGAAAAAAACAGTGAAAGAAAGGGGAAAATTACCTCATCCGATCATCTAAAGATGACTAACATTTTATATTTCCTTCCAGTATCCTTTTCTTTGCAAATGTTTTTCTTTAATAGAGTTGTAATTTTTACTGTGTGGTTAACCTTACATGTTTTCATATAATGTTGAAAATTTAATTAAATGAAATTTACAAGTTACTAGATTAAATAGTTGCTTATAATCAGTACTTTAATTTCAGTGTTTGCTTGCTGTTTGAAAGAAAGTGAGCTGAAATGCCGGGTACTGATCAAGCTTTATTAAAGGAAAAGAATCTGCCGGGCTGCACTCAAAGTGGAGAGCAGCAGCTGGGGCTGCCCTCAGAGTGGAGAACAGCACTAGGTATTGGGGTGGCAGAGCTTATCTAGGCTGCAGGGCTGGCTGATACAATCAGGGAGGGGTTTTGTGCTGATGCAGAAGCTATGTGACCAGGTTGGAGAATTGTGCCCTTGTGGCAGCAAATGGATTTCTATTTCTCACAAATCATGAGGTTTCTTACAAAGGGAGGGCTGGTGACCATTTCGTGCTTGGCTTTTCCTAAAATGGCATCGGTTATGTTCAGAACCTATCACTGTTCATATGAAGTTGTTCAATATGTTTATTGTGCTAAATGCTAGAGATATAATAATGGATAAAACCCATTTCCTATTCTTAGGAGCTTAGTTAGGTGAGAGAGATGGGAGAGTTAGCAGGCAATATCTTTTTTTAGTTATTTTCTAAGAGGTAGTACAAGCACATGGTATTATTTTTAAAATGAACAAAAAAGTGCACAGAGTTTCATTCCTGTGTCTCCCAGATACCCAGTTGCCTTCCTCAGAGGCAGTCAGTGTTAGCTGTTCCCCTGTATCATTCCAGAGATAAAATGTGCTTGCACAAGTGTGTTATGTGTGCATGTGTGCATACACGTGTGTGTATTTTAGCTCTATAATAACATACTTTCTATACCACTAGCCTACATCTTGTTTTTTCACCAAATATATTAATGATTGTGCCATATTAATACACAAGAGCTGTCCTATTCTTTATTAATTGAACAGTATACCACTATATAGATTAATTAATTTAATGAACCAGTTTCTGTTGATGTATATTTAGGTTAAACAGTCATTATTTTTATTCATTGATTTTTTTTTTCATTTTTAGAGATGGTATTATATTTTTTAAACATTTGAAAAGTACAGAAAATATTATAATGAACCCCACTGTACCTAATACCCAGCTCCACCTATCAACAGACTACTGTTTTTCATCATTTTCCCCTTATTCCTCCTCCTTTGGAGTTTTAAGCAAAACCTAGACATATCATTTCATCTGTAAATACTTTCCTGTGTATCTGTAACAGATATGACAGATAAGGGCTTTAAAAAATCTTAACCACAATACCATTAGAAAACTCAACAACAAAATTAGAAATTCTTTAATGTTATCTTATACTCAATTTATGTTCAGTTTTTCCTGATGGTCTCAAGTGTCCTTTTATAGTTTTGACTGAATCAGTATTCAGAGAGATTGACATATCGCATTTGGTTATTTCTTTTTACAAGGTTTTTCTAATCTAATTTCCTTCTCCTCTGCCCCCTCCCCCCCACCCCGTTCTTTTTCTACTTCATGCCTGTTTTGTTGTTGTTCTGTGTTATCTCCCACAGTGGCCTTAATTTGGCTACGTCCTTGTGGTGGCATTTAGATTTTCCTTTATCCCCCATATTGTCTATAAACTGGTAGTTAGATCTAGGGCCTGACTAAATTAAGTTAAGGATCAACTTTCTTATTTTAAGGAATTCTCTGTTGGTGGTTCTGTGTCCTTACATCACATCAGGTGGCATGTAAGTTTGGGTGTCTCACCTCTAGTCATGTTAAGATCGATCAGTGGGTTCAGGTGTTACCAGCCTCATCTATCCATCATAATGTTCTTTGTCAACCTTTTAGTAGCCATTGATGATCACTGACTAGACCCACTATTTCATTAGTTGTTCCAAAATGGTAATTTCCTAATTCTATCATTCCTCCTCCATTTGTTAGCTGTGTTTCTTATATAACGAATTTTCTCTCTTCATTTTGTTTCCTAAAATGTACTTCATTCAAGAAAGGTTTGATAAATGCTGGATTCTTTACCTTTATCTATTTTTAGAGTAATAAGTTGGTGCCCAAGTAACCTTAAAAAGTGGTAAATAAGGTTCTTTGTGCATCTTTTTTAGAGTATCATTGTGCACTTACAGCCTTGAAAGTGTTTGTGTTTCTGTCTACAGAATGTCTGTGTAATGAGTGTAGTCATTTGTCTTGATACTCATATTGTCCTATCTTTGGCCTGTGGCAGCTTTCTATTCAATTTGTCTATAGTGTCCTTCTGACATGATTTTAGTCATTTTTGATTATGTCTTAGACTCATACATGACCAGTTGACCTGGGCTCATCTTGACTCTGTCCCTGGGGAACCCTGATGGGAAATAGTATTTAGAGAACACAGTCTACATGCCAAAAAGTCCTCATTGCTACTTAGTTGTCATGCCTCTAAGAAATATGTGTCTTCTAGACAAAAGGAAGAAATAATGAGTTTGTACTGATATTTCAAATTCAGCTTAAAGATTAAAGGGTTTTTACAGATCTTTGATTTGTGGCTTTTATGTTGAAAATCTTGGTTCCGAATGAATTAGCATAATTACTTATTTGCTTTATCTATATGTCTATATATATATTTTTTTCCAATAGCTTTAAAATAGAAGTACTGTTTCCCCTTTTATAAAGATCACTGAATGTGGTTTAAAATTTTTGTGGTTCTTTCCCTTTTTAGGATTTATCCTACCTGGGACGTACAGTTAAAATACTGTGTTTCGAAATCAGTGGAATAATTCTCTGTGCGGTTATGCTATCAAACTTAATACACAGGTTCATTTGTTTTGGTTTAATTTTTTTTTTATAGCTTGCTATTTTTTTTTCTTTTTTGATTTAGTTTTTTCTTAATTGCATAAAGCATTATTGTGATTCCAAGTGTCAAAACAAGGTACATTTAAAAAGGCTTTCATTTTACTCTGTCCTCTTGTTCTTTCCCTCCTCATAATATTTTATTATTATTTTATTACCTTTATTATTTCTTGGTTTATCTTTCCATTGTTTCTTTGTGGAAAATATGTTTATGCACACACCCATATAAATATATCCTTCTCATTTTTACCACAAAAGATAGCGCATTGTATATGTTCTTCTGCACCTTGCTTTTTAACAAAATATTACTTAAATATCCAGGAGGTCACTCCATAGGAGTATAGGGAGATCTTCATTCCTTTTTACAGCTGCATACTAATTCATTGAGTACATAAACTATGACATTCAATCTCCTGTTGACAAATATTTGAGTTATTTCTGGTCTTTGCTTTACAAATAATGTTTGTGATGGAGAGTTTTGTGCATATATCCTTTCATATTTTGATTATCTATATTAGGGATAGATTCCTATAAGCAGGAAGGAATGAGTCAAAGTAGATAGGTCAGAGAGTAAATGCCTTTATAGGTGTGGGATTAAAAACAGGCAGTTTCAACATGGTGATAAGTACTATGGTAAGGTTCACTGTGTCTCTATTTTTTTTTTTTTTTTTGGCAGCTGGCTGGTACAGGGCTCTGTATTTTTTCTATTAATGGACTTTTGTCTCTGTCTCCAGTTTCTCTCTATTATTAGGGGAAAGGGGGCTAGGAGTAGAAGTTTTCATGAGCGATTCCTAAGAGGGAAGCACAAAGGCTCAAAGAACAGAGATGTGAAGTTTTTTTGATATTTCATATTCCAGTAAGCTAATTTTCAGAAGGAGAATTACTTGGGCACTTGGATATGAGAACATTTTTAAAGGTCCTTAACTTTGTAAAATTGTTTTTAAAGGCTTTTTTCAATTTATACTGCCACTAGCAATGAAAGTTGGGTGTCACTTGTATCCCTTGGTGTAGTACTGGATATTTTTATTTAATCTTTTCTAACTTGGCAAATAAGCAAGAAAGCTACCTTTGCTTTAATTTGCACTGTTATCCTAATGATTATTTCTGTTTCTATGAGTTCTTTATATAAAAAAGATATCAACTACTATTAATTGAAAACACTTTTTTCTAAGCCCTGTCTCTTTACATTTTGATGTCGAATGTGTAAAATTTTTGAAAAATTTTATTAATATTTATTTTTGTGGGGTACAATGTGTGGTTTTAATACAT
>NW_007730630.1:28828-47684 GCF_000696425.1 Galeopterus variegatus
GGATCATGCCCTGGTGGCCCCACAGGGTGTGTGGTCTCTTTTGAGCTTCCACTTCCCGTGTGGGAGTTTCTCCCTGTTCCGTGTGTTCTGGCCCTGGCTGCTGGATCATGCCCTGGTGGCCCCACAGCGTGTGTGTTTTCTGCCAAATCTCCGCCTCCCTAGCTGGACATCTCCCCGCTCTGTGTGCACTAGGCAGGGTTGTTGGACCTCGCAGAGGTGGCCCGCAGGGTGTGTGTTTTCTGCTGAGTCTCCGCCTCCCTAACCGGCCACCTCCCTGCTCTGTGTGCTCTTGACTAGGCTGGGGCGTGTCTTCTGCAATCCTCGTCTATCAGCCGGGCCTTCAAGCCCCTGCTCGGCTCTGTCCTGCCCAGGAGGTCTTTCAGTTTTCTGCTAGTCGTAGATGACCGGTCGCTCTGGGTGGCTTTGCAGCACTGTATAGGGCTTTCTCGGGACTAATCACCTTCCTCCTGTTATTGCAGTTATCTGTGTGCTTGTCTTATCTCCCACACTGGAGCATGAGCTCCTCGGGGGAGGAGCCCGCAGCATACAGTTCCTCTTTGAATCCCCCTGGCATGGACTGACTCCGGCGCCTGCCCACAGTCAGCTCACCGGCAGGTTCAAGTGAGCTCGGGAGCACTCCGATCACACTTTTCCTAATCAGAAATTGGTTAGGCGTTTTTCCGAACTGATGGCCACAGAAATGGTATCTGCCTCCCTGTAACAGGAAGTTTACTGTGGGCGGAGCCCAGGGTGCAGTCGAGTGATAATCTGCCCCGGCCGCTCTTCCCTGTCCTCCTGGTGCTGGCCGGTTCTCCCCCTGCCACTAGCCCCGCCAGAGAACTGCGGGGGTTATGGGGTGGGAGGCCGGCCCGCAGGCCCCGGGAGGCCCCGCACTGGGGCAAGGAAGTGGGAAGGCTCAATGAGGAGCTGAGCCGGGTGAGGAGGGTGGGCCTGGCCGAGCCGGCCTGCTCCGCCCCCACCTGAGAAAATGGAGGCAGCCCCGGGCCAGTGACTGGCCCAGTGGGGTAGGCGGAAGCCAGACGGGCGTCTGCCCCGCAAGCAGGGCCGGGCTGGGGGTCACTCACAGAGCTGAGCCTGCCGAGTGGCTCCCTCTGCGTTTCCGCATTGTCGCCATCTCAGTTCTCAGCCACTGCTGCCTCGGGCTGCTCACTCGGTCCCGCAGTGCGTCTCAGGCACTCCCAGTAATCCTCTTTTATGTCGGCCCTAAACCTCGAGTGTGTAGTTGCTTTTTTATAGTTGTAGATTAGCTGATCAATGACTTATTCATTTTTTGTTGCTCTTGTAAATGCAAGTAGCACTCTGGCAGCACAGCGCACACCTCTCAGGCTCACGCCGTCTTCTGGCGCCCCTGCTCCTGACCCGTCGCCATCTTGACTCCTCTGTGTGCTTTCTTCTATTGCTTATAAGTTAGGAAAGTCCTTCTCCCTCCAAAGGTTTGTTAAATAATTCTAGTTTCTTCTAGATTAACTGTGGTTTAACTCTTAATACTTTATTTCAGACCACTTGAAGCTTATTTGAATGTATGGAATGAGGTGAAGCTTTTAAACCCCCTTCCCCGTATCACCAATTTGGTAATCACTTTTCCTAGCATCAAATGATAATTCTCTATCCAGTTGCATAATGATGCATCCTCTAAAATATACTAAATTCTTATGTAATATGTTTCACTGATTATTCCTATATATTTTAATTTTAACTGTATAATTTAGTATCAAATAAATCCTTTATTTCTTGTTTTCTGGAGAGTGCCAAATGTGTACCATCTTGTCTGAGGGGTAATAAGGACAATTTAAAATTATAGTATGTCATCTTGGGCCTAGAATGTACTTTAGCAGTTATATAATCCACTAGTTTTTAACTTATTGGAGAAAAATGGAGGAAGCATATCAGAATTATTGAGGGTGTTTTATTTATTTTGGCAACCTGTTTTTAGTAATCACTTTATGTTCTCCTTATGTTCTGGGCTGCAGTAGGGCGAGGTGGGAAGCTGTAGAATTTTTAAAAGTGATTATTAGTGGCCTTTTCTCCCTTTGACCTTTCAACCATGACAAAGTCTAGCCTTCCCATTTTACAGTTGAAGTAATAGCCTTGTTTGATTATATTTCTTATTATTTTTTTCCTTAAGTTTTGTTTTTATTAAAACAGCAGACTAAATCTATCTTCTTTTTATATTTCTTATTAATGGTAGGGATTGGTGGAGCTCTACTTTCTAGGAGGATGGGTTTTTTCCTAATTGGGAATTCTAATAAAATTTAAAATATACACCTAGGTGCAAGCCTCATATTGCTGGTAATACATGATTTAGGTAGTTTTCAGATTTACACAGGGATACATCAGCTTTCTGTTATAAATGCTGAGTTCTTTATACAAATCTTTTATAACACTTCTGTGCCCAGGTGATATGGATTTCTCTCCAGGTTTGATCACTAATTGACATCTTTTTATAGGTATAGCTGGGTTAAGTTTCTCTTTCCCTTTTCATACAGGACTTTAAATTGCTGGCAGGAGCTCGAATGAAGCCTTCTCTGCTTTTCCTTCTTAATTGTGTATGAGGCAAATCTTGGGAAGGGGGAGAGCTGTATTCAAGCAGTTGAAGGATCTTTTGAGAAGGGGAGCCACTGTATGGCTCCTGTTACTCCTCCAAGGATAAGGAAAGTTCAGATAATGTGTAGGGGAGTTGGTATCTTCCCTAGTGTCAGGTTTCCTCATACAGTCTGTTGACAAGTCTTGGCCCCCGAGCTCTTCTAAGTTAGGTTTCTGTAATCAATTATTACTAATTGTATGTGTAAACAGCTATTAGAATAGAAAATTATAGTTAATGAATTTGTTAATTATTCTTGTCTCATGCTGGATAGACCAAACTAATATCAACTAAAATTAAAATTTATGTAATATGAAGAAGAGGAGAGTTAGCAAATTCACGAATTCTGCATTTACTTGTATATTTATCCCTGTAGTTATCTTGACTTTTGTGAATTTCTCCAAATCTTGCACTACACACTTTGGAGTCTTGTTCAGAGTAGAAATAAAACTGGCTAACATGTACTGAATACACAGAGTAACAATCCTATGAGGAAGAGTCTATTATGAGCTCCATTTTAGAAATGAGGAAACTGAGGCATAGAAAAGTTAAATGTGACCTTCCATAAGTTTTACTGAATTAATAGAATTTTAACTTACTAATCTTGGCTCCGTAAAGAATATTTTACAGGTTTTTATGTTTGTTTTTTAATTTTACAGCTAATAGTTGCCATATCTTTAATAATATTTCATTACTAATGTAAATATCATTTGGCTAGTACTCCAGTTCCTCAAAATATTTTGTCTTGAAGTTTATTTTAGGGCTTTGGTTCTTAAATGAAAGTATTTTGGGCCTTATGTGCTGAAATGAGAAGATAACAAATGTTCAGTCTTGCTGCACATTTTGTGAATGACTTGCTTGTTTTCCCATTGAAGCCATGCTGAAATGTTAGTTATTTTATGGTTATTGGGTTCAGGATCAACTTGTATAAGACATATTGTATTATTTGAAGGATGTTGAAAATAAGTATTTTTCTTTTCAGGTGAGATCTAAATTCATTTTGTCAGCGGTTGACTTGTAGTTCAGCTATGAAAATTTAGAGAAATGCTTTTAACTTAGAATATGAAAAGACTTCATTTCTTTATTTCTTTATTGCAGAAATGTAGATAACCAGTTTCCTGGGCAAGCCGTTCCACCTGGACTCCCAGTGTATCCTGCTCTCAGCCCACTGCAGATGCTGTGGTGGCAACAGATGTATGCTCAACAGTATTATATGCAATAGTAAGTTAATCTGAGCTCACGTTTTTTGATATTCACTGTGTTTTTTGCTTTTTCTTTTTTGTCCTAAGTGAGTTGATTTGGGATTTTATTTGCTGATGTCTTTCGTTATTTAAAATTATTATGAGAAGGAATTCAGAAACATCTCAGCAGATACTTTATTTTAAATGATTTGGCCAAAGGAAGAAGGGATCACTTCCACTTCATATCAACTAAACCTACTCTTGGCTCCTCCCTTTCTCCCTTAATTATGTCTAGTGGTATTCAGATGCTTTCTTTAATATAAATTTTATAAATTCAAGAGGAGAAAACTTAGAAAAGTTTCAGTGGAAGACATCAAACCTTCATGAAGAGATAGCAAGTCAAATGAGAAAGGGGATAGAACAAATCATGACAGGGAGGCCCTGTCTTAGGTAGGGCTTGGGTGTGGCTCATATGCTTACTGGACTCTCAGTATTTTAATAAGTCTTGATTCTGGACAGCATGGAACATCTTAGCACTGAGGACAGTTTCTTCTGGATTTCCTGTGCCTTCATTTGACACTGACTAGCTTCAATGTCCTCTCCTTGTTCCTGTGATTCTGTTATCCTCCTCACTGTTTTTGTTTCTGATCACTTTTTGTGTCCTTTGATAGTCCATTTTTTTCTTCTTCTAAATAGTAACATTCCTTGCTCAGTTCAGGAGATATTTGTGTACTTACCATGTGCCTCATGGCACTCGTAGTTGGTGGAGAAGACAGAATTTAGTCCTGTGCAGTCCTCTTGGGTTTCTTTCCTCCATGGCCTTAGTTGTTAGCTCCCTGTGGATGGCTCCCAGTTCTTCATCTCACATGCTTCATTGTGTAACTATACTTAATTGTTGGAAGATTTCCATGGAAAATTAGCCTTTGCCCCAAATTCAGTATGTCTAAAATTTGACTTCTCCATTCTCTTAAGTGTGTTCTCCTTTCCAACTTATTTGTCTGTGATATTATTTCTCTTTTTAATCATCATCTAAGCTCTTAACATTAATCAGCTTTTATTCTGGCTTCTGTTATCCCCAAACCTAGTAACTCATGTGAAGATGAGTTAATAGAGCTTTTCCGTCCTTCCCCTGTATACTACTTCCAATATTTTGCCCAGATCTTTTCTTATTTTAAAACCACTTTACCTTAATAGCTCTTTTTCCTTTTGAGCTCTTTACTATATTTTCTAATGCTACTGCCAGTTTAACTTTCTGAACACATACTTGAGTCAGTCCTGTAGTGTGAAGTTTATATCCTTATCCTTTCTCCAGGCCTTCCCCCGTAAAGCTAACCTGTTGTATGCAATAGTAAGTTAATCTGAGTTCATTTTTAAAAAATACTGACTGTGTTTTTTGCTTTTTCTTTTTTATCTTAAGTAAGTTAATTTGGGAGTTGATATAATGAACTCATATCCTAATGTTCTCTTCTATAACCCCTTGGCTCCAAGCAGGTTTTTTCTTTTTATTTGTACCTTATATGTTGCCATGCTAATGGTTCTTATTTGAGTGACTGCCTTGTGCTTAGTAGTCTGCTGGATGCTAAAGCACCCCTTGTCTTATTTGTAAACCTCACGAGAACCATGTAAAATAAGTGGGGCTTATCATAGCTTGCTACTAAATCATATAATCTTATGTATATCACTTAAATTCTGAGCTCTAAGTTCTCACCTTTAAAGTGAAATAAGTCACCTGTGTATCAGAATATCTGTGACGTAAGAAGTGTTTTGGAAACTAAAAAGCCCTGTATAGATAAAAGATATTAGCATATTGGCTTAAATAGGGTTTTTTAGCTGAGAAACACTTCTTTTTCTTTTGCTATTTTGATTGTTTAACTTTTTATTGTAAAGAAACTTAAACATATAACAAGGTAGGGAGAATAATAAAATGAATCCCCGTGTACCCATCACCCAGCTTCAACATTTATCAATTCATGTCAATCTTATTCTGCAACTTTCCCCCTTCTGCTGGATAATTTAAAGCAAATCTAAGATATATTATTTTACTGGGAACCTCTTACAGGAAAATGTGCTCTGACTTTTAAGCAATCAAATTATAAGCAAAATTCAAAACCACACACAACTCTTTCTAAGTTGAGAAGACCAGTGGTCACCAGTTGGGGTTCCCAAAAATCGGGATTAGGGTCGAGGGGTTGTTATCTGAGATTATATTTAATATTTTAAAATACTAATACAAATCATGCTTCACTGATGATAGACATGCAGGGCAATAATTATATACAGTTTTAGACAAATCTTTCAAAACATGGGTCTAAGGGAGAGGCGGTGGACTTGGGGTTATTCGTCCCATGTAGAATAACAAAAGGGGCAGTTAGTGAAAAGGGTTGTAGCTACTCTCATTCGATTCTGAGGTAATTAAGGGAAAGAGAAAAGAGTGATTACTTACTGCTTCCACGTCTCCCTGCCATGTTAGACCATCAGCTAAGAGAACATCCTTTCCTGAGCTACACCTGCTATCAGTCTTGGCTCCACTTTTCCACTGGAATTGTGCTTACCTAAGAAATATGGTGCAGGAGTTGTGAGATTTCATATTAGGTTTATGAAAAATACATAAGACTCCCCAGGAAATTTTAAAACATATAATATAGTATGGTAAAGCTTTTTTCTTTTTAATATTTATTTTGGTGAATATTTCAGTCAAGCTGCAGTTTCAGCTCAGGCCACATCAAATGCCAGCTCAGCTCAGCCTACCGCTTCACAGCCTCTAAATTTGGCACATGTTCCTGGAGAAGAACCCCCACCAGCTCCAAACCTAGTGGCCCAAGAAAATCGACCCATGAATGAGAATGTTCAAATGAATGCACAGGGAGGTCCAGTGCTAAACGAAGAAGACTTCAATCGGGACTGGCTAGACTGGATGTACACGTTCTCACGAGCTGCAATTCTCCTTAGCATTGTATACTTCTATTCTTCTTTTAGTCGGTTTATCATGGTAATGGGAGCCATGCTACTGGTTTATTTGTGAGTGATGTTCATTAACTTTTTGTTGTTTCTCTTAATTTCTTTGTAAAACTGTTCAGCACAGATCACGGCATAGGGTAGTCTATCATGAACGTTGAGTGAAGGAATATGAATGCTGGGCTTCAGATATCTGGCATGTTTCTAATACCAAAAGCAAGGGCAGGTTATGTTGAGTAAGAATGTTTATTGGAATTGTTTAGAAGCAAATTTTTTGTTTACTGTATTTTACAAAAGTTGTTAATTCAGTGAGACATGCTCATGTTGATTATTTACAACTTGAAGAAGTATATGATGCACTCCTGTCTAAGAATGTCCTTTTGAATGTTAGTTACCAAGAAGTCCTATAGGTATAGGTCAGATTTATTTGTAAGTAGACTAATTTTCCCCCGCATCCCCTTCTTCCCAAGGGGCAAACAAATATCTAGTTGTATTTCATTTTGAAAAACACCAAAAAAGATTTTATGACTCCTGATATGTCTTATTATCTAATGTAGAGCCAGTTAAGCCCATGATGGACTTTCACATTTGCATTGGTTCTTATTTTGTTGTCGTTGCTTTGAAATGGGTAGTTCTCTGGCCCGAAGTGGGAGATTTGGCCTTTTCATTTATTATAGTTGTAATCATTTTTCTCTTATAGGACACTAATGTTTTATAGTGTTACAAATAAAAACAATTGTGACTTATTTCCTTTTCTCTTTGATTTACTGAACAGACACCAAGCTGGATGGTTTCCTTTTAGGCAAGAAGGAGGTCTGCACCAGGCTCCCAACAATAATGCTGAAGTTAACAATGATGGGCAAAATGCAAACAATCTAGAGCTGGAAGAAATGGTATGTCATTGAGGTTTTTGTATACGTTAAATGTAAATATTTCCTCAGCACTGTATGGGATCAATATGATAAAAAATATCTTGGATGTTTCATAAGTACTTGTGGAACAGCTCATGAAGAAAAAAGCTAATGTATAAATTGTAGTGGTTTCATCTCGGAGAAGTTAGAATATGATACCTAGTCTATTTGAAGTGAGTGAGAAGAATTAAAGAATTTAAAAGAAGAATTAAAATTAAAGAATTAAAGAATTCTTTCTGCAAATAGGCTACAAAGAAAATTATGCACAGTCAAAATTTATTGTATTACATTGGCAGTTGTCTTCTTTAAACTAGAATACCAAGGAATTTACCAATTTTTGACTTAAGAGTCCTATGTACCATTTCCTTATTACATGCTCATATTCCTTCTTTCTACAAAGAAGAACTTAATTTTCTTCTTTTCTATTCTGAGTTAACGCTAGCTCTTCAAATCACCCAGGAGTATGTTTCTTGTTTCCTTTGAAAGGAGCGTCTTATGGATGATGGGCTTGAAGATGAGAGTGGAGAAGATGCTGCTGAAGACGCCAGTGTGGTGCAGAGGCCGGGACTAGTGGCTTCAGCGTGGTCTTTTATCACCACCTTCTTTACTTCACTGATACCAGAGGGGCCTCCCCAGGTTGCCAATTAGACCTGAAAAACTCTGCCTTCCAAGGAGGGTCTGACTTTAGGAAGGTGGCTAAATAACAGTGCAATTTCAAAAAAATTTATAACTTTCTTTTGATCATCATGTACAGAGGTGTTTTTTTCTTTAAGCTTCTCATGCATATGAATATTTTAAGCACAAATGGACTACTAAATGTGTGATTTTTTTTTAAGGTCCTAACAACATGGTATAACAATATTGGTCTTCCAGGTTTTATTCATTTCAGTTATATGTACTATACAAAAACAGACCTATTTGTGCATCTTACTTCTTTAAAGAGCTGCTTCACTTATAAATGGCAATAGCTAGTAGCCCAGCACTTCAATGTGTAATTTTAATAAATATATCTATTTTCTGTGAATTACCCTGAAAGTTTTAAACAGAATGACCTCATAGTTTTTAATAAAGAATATTATTTACCTGAAATGTGCTAGTAGCATCTTGCCCAGCCATGAAGCAATAAACTTCTCAATAATCTTAATTTTGACATTTGAATAAATAATAGAAACTTTCTATTTTAAGGGCATGTATCCCATTGATTGGAATTAGTACCTTAAAAAAAAAAGGCAGCTCTTCAATGGAATTAACAGTGATATAAAACGTTTGATACAGGCAGTACTTTTATAAAATGAGATATGCTGGAAATTGCTCCCTGTAATTTTTTAAATAAAGAGCCAATTATGATAAACAGTCTTATGGAATATTTGTTCAGACTCTTCAGTAATGTACTCATTACATGGAGAAATTTATGTAAATCTCAGTAGTTGTTTGGGAGGTTTGCTAGTCTTCAAGGTCATTTTCATCTCTTTCCATTCCAAAATCTCTTAGGTAGTCTGAAACCTTGGTAGTTTATTTAAAAATCCCCATGAAAGCTAATTTAACATTTCATAAGAAAAAGGACTAAGGTTCTTATATAGGGTAGCTAACTAAAATGAAACAAATGTTGATGGGAGCGCTTTATCTCATATGAAATGTATTATAAAATTATGATGTGGTACTGGCACAAGAATATATGATTAGATAACAGAACAGAGTAGAAGACATTTCAAGGGATAACTGGTTAATCCTTTGAAAAGAAAATTAGGTTTCTATTTATAGATGTCAGTTAGGACACATGATTGAATATGAGAAATCAAACCATGCAAATACTAATAGAAAATATAGGTGAATACTTACATAATATTGGGGTGATAAAATACCTTTGTGGCAAAATTCCTAAAGAAAAGATTGCTGTGTATATAATGTTTTGACATATGTAATGTAAAGGCAAACAATTAGGGAAGAAAGATAGAAAAGGTAATAAGTCTTAAATTCAGTCTAGTAAAAAAAATAAAAATTAAAAAAAGATTGCCGTTAATAGGAAATGGGCAATAAACATGAAAAAAATGTAGCATGTAGTAGTTAAAACTGTCAAATTGGTGAGATGCCACTCAGTGTTGAAGAAGCTATAGGGGATGTAAAATATACATCCTACATCCATATAGTCTCTCCTTCAAGTATCGAGTTAAAAATGTGCACAGAATCATTCAATGTCATCCTATTCCTAGAATAAAGATCAGTTTAACTAACATGGCTTACAAAGTCCTGAGAGGTTGGGCCCTTGCCTCCTGTTGATCTGAGCTTCCCCTTCATACCTCTGTTTTAGCTAGGCTTGTCTTCCAATTCCAGCACTCTCTGCTTCCAGCCCCAGGACTTCCAAAATTGCTGTTCTTTTTATTAGGAACACACACAGTCCCTTCCTTCTTTGCCTAATTAATCTTTCATCAGATCTCAGCATAATTGCCAGTTCCTTAGGGAAGTTTTTCCCTGGAAGCACAATTCACTTCTTTGGATTTAACACCATTGCAGTTTATCTTTATTTCCTTATTTGTCTCTCCCATAATATATAAGGGCTATGAGGTTGGAGAGTATATTTATGCTCGTTATTATATCCCTAATCTAAAGAGTGCGTGGTATTAATTCAGTGCTAAATGACTGCATACCCTTTCAACCAGCAAAGGTTTGAAAGGATATCATGCATGTGTGAAATTTATCTTTCAAGATGTTCATTGGATTGTTTGTAACAGGAAAATTTAGAACTGGCAGATGTTCAATAGAGTGAGCTATGGTACATTTCAACACTGTTTGGGTCGTGATTAGGGATGGTTTGTTTCAGGGCTGATGCAATCATTTCATCCAGAGGGAAGGTCTGGACTTTAACTTCGGAGCTAAATAAATAAACTCAAAGCTGGCAGTAATGCTCCATGGGTCAGATTCTAAAGCAGGGTTAGGGTGGGGAGAGAAGAATGCAGAGATAATTATGGGATTGATCTTTTCTTCTGTTGGGAGCTGGAGAGAAGAGAATTGGAGCTGTAGAATTCATATAGGGGGGCAGCATTGAGGACACCTCTCTGGAGGAGACGAGCAGGTCCCTGCATCCTAGCTGAAGGCTGGGGCCTAGGGAGAAGGATGCTAGTCATAGATTCCTCTGGGAAGTGGTGGGGCTTCGGGTTTTAAGAACACTGGAATGTGTTACTCACTTTTAATTATTACCCCTACATTGTTAATTCCCTCATGTTAGGCTCACTTTCAGTAAGCCTTTGTCAAAAATTACAGCCAAGTGTCAGCTGTGTTTTAGGTGATTCAGGGAGGGGTTGTGTCCATGCTGAGGCCAGACAGTGCCAAGATGGCAGTGGTAACTTAGAGATGGCTTCCAGATGGCAAAAGAGAGCAGCACAGAAGCCCAGACTCCAGCCTCAAGGCCAAATGGTGACTGGTAATAACCAGAATATGTGTTTCTGGAATATAAACTCTTCTTAGGACTTCTCGCATTACTTACACATCACAATAAAGACTAGACTTTTGAGAGAGTCATTACGTTGGGTGGGTAAAAGGAAAAGGTGATCCTGAGGGCTGGAGAATTGGAGACATTTGCACCATAGTTTGGTGGCATGGTTTAATGCCACATCCCATCAGTATTCTAATTGTTCCTCTGGCTGTTTGTACCATCATTATTGAAAGGACTTAGTCTTTTCAAATTAATGGGAGAAAAGGCCATGTTTGGAGCCTCTGTTGTACAGTGCCAGTGGCAGTTTTTGCCTCACTGTTAAAAGACTGCGGTGTGCTGATTTATATGTCATCTTTTTGTAAGTCTGGTGTAAGTCAGACCATAGGGCCTGTTGTATCTGGAATGGTGTTGCAGCATCTGCAGAACTGTGCCAGGCTCTGGCATGTTGTGTTCTCAACTGCAGAGTCGTTCCCAGGATGCCCAATTTGGCCAGCTGGCTCACTCCCACAGGTGGCATTGCCAGCATCACACACTGGAACTGCAACCTGGGAAGGAGACAGAAGCCTGCTGCATGGTGGGTACAAAGCAGGTTTGTTGTGTTTTATATTTTACACATTAGTAATATTTTGGATGTTTCAATATTTAAACAAAACATTTAAAAACAAATCAATGATAATGCTTCTGGAATGTAAGTACTGTGGAGTAAAGCAACAAGCCTTTTATTAAAAAATACTATGGAATTTTTGAAATAAAGTTTTTTTTTTTTTTTTTTTTTTTTTTTAACAAAGAGAGGACAGAATAATTACTCAGTGTTCCTATTTCAAAGCTCCTGGGACTTCTTTACTGTTCAGGACTCTTAGTGAGTGGAAAGCTTTTCCTAAGCACAGTGAGGTCTCAGCCCTGAGATGGGTGGGAGAACAAAAGATCTCTCCCCTCTTTCAGAGCAAACCCTGGTGGTTGCAACCGTCCTTCTACTACACCTGGGGATAAACCTCACTCTAGGTGAGGGGACCAGTTTCATGAGTCTGGGGTTTGCTCAGGAAGCTTAATTCTTTGATTCTACTGCTAAATTCTGACTCTTTTCATATGGTGCAGTAAGCCATTCCACCCAAGTGTTCCAATGCCATAGTATAAGCAAGTGGGAAAAATTAAGACCTGTGTAGGGTCTTTACCAGTAACTGCCCCTCACAGAGGGTGCAGAGGAGAGAGGCTGCTGTCATGCCATCCCTTCTAATGACATAATGATAATACTTATTAATTAGAATGCATTAAAAATTATTACTAACGTTTGATCATTTGCTATATTCCTGGCTGTGTGCTAAATGCTATACTTGCATTTGAAAAACTTCTTAAAACAATTCAAGGTAGGTACCACCATCACTTCCATTTTCCAGATGAAAATACTAAGACTTAAAGGTCAAATAACTAGACTGGAGTCACACAGCTGGTAAGTAACAGAACAGAGATTTGAACCCAAGTCTATTCTACTCCAGACTTTGAACTGTTTAAAATGAATTATACAAATAAGACATGCAAAGATTCAGCATTGAGCAAAGGATGATTAGCTTGTTTTGCACCAAACTTTCTGCTGAGAAAACTAGAAAAGCCAGAATATACATATATGTATTAAGGCATCAGAGAGCTATCAAGAAAGCAAGGACCAATATTCCAGAGAGGTGAGACCTGCATTTGGAACCCCTCCCCCCCTGCACCAAGGCCCTTGCTAATTCAAGGGCAATGGCTGAGAAGCTGAGCAGAATTTTTGGAAGATTCATTGGGAACAAAAACTTTAGTTAAGGATAAAAGTAAAAGTGGGCCTGGAAAACACCTCAGGCTTTCTATTGGGACCCAAAAGAATTGTTACTTGAATAAAGATGGACTGGATATGGGCCTGTCCTCAAGAGGACTGAAGCCTAGCCTCAAATCTAGTGGACAGCCAGAAGCAAAAATAAATCCTCTTTGAAGGAAGGAGAACATCTTCCAATTTCTCAAATTTTATCTACAATTTATTTTCAAATCTGTTAAAATATGAGTGCAAAAGCAGAACATTTGGGCCGGCCCGGTGGCACACTGGAGAGTGCGCTGCTTGGGAGTGCGGAGGTGCTCCCGCCGAGGGTTCGGATCCCATGTGGAGACCGGTTCCCGCTCACTGGCTGAGCGCGGTGTGGGTGCGACACCGAGGGTTGTGATCCCGTTACCGTTCAGTAAAAAAGACAAAAAGGAAAAAAAAAAAAAGAACATTTGACTAAAAATGAGACAGCAAACAACAGAAACAGATCCCCCAGGAAATTCAGATATTTAGTATTATCTGACAGGGACAATATAACAATATGATTAAAATGTTCATGGATTAAATGATAAGATGGAGAAATTTCATTACAGAACTGGAAACTATATAAAAAAGGATATTCTGGAATTGAAAAACAATATAACTGAAATTAGGAAATTACTAGATGGCTTTGATAGACAAAGCTTAAGAGAAAGCTGGTAAACTGAAAGGTTGGAAGATATCTAGACTTGTGCTGGGGGATAATAGGGCAGACACAATATCTGAAAAGTTAATGGCTAGGGATTTTCCAAAATTGATGAAAGACATGAAGCCCCAGATGTAAGGAATGCTACTGACTTCCAAGCAGCATAAATTACAAAAAAAAAAAATCATACGTACTTAGTTACTTCATGGTGAAAGTGCTGAAAAACAAAGACCAATTTTAAAGGTAGCCAGAGGAAAATATAGATTACTTTCAAAGGAGCAACAATAAGCCTGATAAGGGATTTCTCAGCAAAAGTAATGTCAGAAGACAACAAAATGATGTTTTCAGAGCCAAAAGACACTTTCAGACAGTTGAAAACAGAGTTTACCACCACTAGAAAGTACCAAAGGAAAGTACGAAAGGGTGTTTTTTGAGCAAAGAGAAAATTATCACGGATCGAAATTTGAAGGTGCAGAAAGGAATTGAAAAGCAATGAAAAGGATAAATGTGTATAAACCTAAATGAATATTGACTGTATAAAACAATCCTATGCTTTATGAGGTCTTAAATACACAAAGAACTAAAATACATAACAAAAAAAGCACATAAGTCTGGAGGGAGGTAAATGGAATTAAAGTGTTTTGAGGTCATTGGAAAGTAAAGCAGGGGTACATGTTTCAATTTCTATGGTATTTTCTAAAAGAATAAAAGAATATAAAACTAATAATATAAAAATAATAAAATAGGGACTGGCCTGGTGGCGCACTCAGTTGAGTGCAGCACTTGGGAGCATGGCGGCGCTCCTGCCAAGGGTTCGGATCCCATATAGAGACTGGTCCGCTCACTGGTTGAGCGCGGTGTGGGCGCGACACTGGAGGGTTGCGATCCCGTTGCTGGTTGCGGTATGGGCGCAACACCGAGGGTTGCGATCCCGTTACCGGTCACGGAAAAAGACAAAAAAAAAGGAAAAAATAAAAAATAAAATAATCCAAAAGAAGGTAAGAAAGGAGAAAAGGGGCATAGAACAGATGAGAACAATCAAGGCCAACCTGAAGAAGTCGATTTAGTGAACTAGCCCCTCGTCACTTCCCCAGCCTGACATCTGCCCACTGCCCGGGCCAGAACCAGGGGTTGGCACAGAGTTGTCCTCTGAGGTCTAGAATAGCTGCTGGCCCAGCTTGAGCCACAGCAGGAAGATGCTGCAGACAAGCCTGCGAATCAGGGAGCAGAGACATGTGAAGGTTCAGGTCAGTCCTCTGGGATCAGTGATCAAGAGAAGGACTTACCTACCAGTGCTTCCAAGCTTTCACATCTGGAAATAGTGATGCCAGCCTTCAACGCCTTGCCTGTCTACAAGACATAAAGATGGTTATAAAATAATCTTGAATACAGCAGTAGCTGACTTTTAAACAGTAACCAGGCAATAACGATTTGAAACGAACACTTAACCCACTGAAGAATCAGGTCCACTCAGCTGTTGAGGAAATGGATGGATTAGAGACGCTGAAGACAGTGTGTTGTGTTACGATCAAGCAGACATTCTTCATCATCTGGGGCAGTAAACAGAAGTGATATCTGTTGGTGAAAAACTTTATCAGTTCACAGAACCTTTTGAAAAAGGATTTGCCCAGGCAGTGTGCTTTTTGCTTGTAGACCTGTACATATTAACCTGCCAAGACGAGAAACTTTGCATCTTCTTGCTGTCCCAGAAAAAATTATTTCACTGGATAACAATAACAAAAACAGAAAGAGTGAGACTGGCAATGTCACCAACAAAGGCGGATCTAATCAAGAAAGTAGAACTCTAATAGAAGCTGCAAAATCAAAGGTACATCAGTACAAAGTAAGAGCTTATATCCAAATGAAGTCCCTGAAAGCACTCAAAAAGGGGAAATCAAGTCAGTCATGAACACAGCTGGAAATTCTGTACCCTCTCTTTTTCTTAAAAGCAACTCTGAATATGTAAGGGGCAATTATTGAAAAGCTGTGAAGACATTAAATAGTTCAAACATTGCTGAGCATCGAAGATTCATGAAAACAGGTGAATGTTTGACATGTGTGTTCTGGAATAATCTTAGTTGTATTCATTTTGCCATGAGCAGACACAATTTGGAAATTTTCTACTTTAAAAAGTCTCTGAAGATGAACGACAAAGTCTGTGCACAGCTCAATGCAGGTAGCACTGATCTAGGCACAAAATTTTCAGGAAGACTCGTGTACATTACTAACCAGCAAGAGGTATTAGTTGCTGTGTAACTGTCGAATTCGGCTTCTTCATATTGGAAGGCCTCTTGCTGCCTTGAGTGTCTGATAGAAGCTGTTCAGGTTTATCATGTGAACCCCTGCCTCTGGCTACAGTGGCCTGAATGCTGCATTGCTGCCAATACGGGCACTTCTGAACAAGAAATTAAAGGTCTTCCAAGCAAAAAAGGAAGGGTACGGTCTATTGCTGGGCAATGCTAGCATGGTAGAATGGTCCTGGCATCACAATCTATACAGGATACTGTTTGTAATGACGGGCAGCCTTCGGCCTTTCCTGTTGCCAGTGTGGTGTTTGCAGCCATTTGTCTTAGAGATGCCTTGTTGCTGTTACCTGAAAACAGCAAGATCCAAAGCAGGAAAATGGGTATAAAAATAGTAATGAATTATGTGGGAACACGGAAAGCAGTGAAATCAATGAAGCTTGCAGCAGCGAAAGCTGCAGTGGAGGCAAATTTATCCCAGCTCCACCTTCCTCTCCATTGAGAAAATGGGCATTAGAAAAAGTAAGGGCTCTGTGCTTCCTGCAGTGCTTACGCCACTCTGGCTTTGGGTGATAACCTCGTGGCTTTGAATCATGCAGATGAACTTCTTCAGCAGCCCAAGCTGTCAGGATCTCTTAATTTTGGGGATCATTTATATGCTGCATAAGCCTTCATCTCAACAGAAAATCTGAAGCCATTACTCACTTGAAACCAGAGAAAGTCACTGAAGACTCTTTAGGGTCTCTTCAAATGAGCAAGACTAAGGATCAGAAAAAGGGGACAAGGAAGCAGAGGAGTCCTCTGGGAAGTGGGCCTCTCAGTGCTACCCCCATTCTGTCAGCTCTGCCAGGACCAGGAGGCTTCCATGATCCATCCTAAAGAAGTGCCCCCAGGCCATCTCGCTAGTTCCTACTGTGAACTGTAGAAGGGTAATACCCAGCTGGCCTTACAGATCAGCAAAAGGAATCAGCTGCTCCCTGCAGTGGAAACGTCTCTGAAATGAGAAAGAAGCCAGCGTTTCAGCCTGTCCATCCAATCCAGCCCATCCAGTGGCTCTCGCCACTGTGCAGACAAAGGGACATTTTGCTTTTGGAAAAATGTTACTTGAGACGCAGGGGAGTATTTACCAGCCTTTCTAGTTGTAGCATAGCAAAATAAATAAAAGACATATGGTGAAAGGTGCTATTTTTGGACACAATTTTGAGATGGTTCTATTCCCCCCCCTTTTTTTTGCTGGAAACTTACTTAAAATTAAGGATTCACAAACTTATTTTCAGTTGTTTTTCTTTAATCTCTGCCAGACTACTAATTTTGAGCCACTATATGATGTATCTATGTCAAAGCCAATTAAAACATGATCTTATTAGGGAAAAAAAAGTAAATTTAAACCCAAATGCATCAATATCTACATCAAGCTTACATGGACTAAATATTCCAATCTAAAGACAATAGTGTCAGCTTGGATGAAGAACAAAGCCCAATTCTTTGAGACTTAACAACACTGCACCTTAAATATAAGGGTACAGAAAGGATAAAAGTAAAAGAATGGAAAAAGACCCGTCAAGCAAGTATTAACCAAAAGGAAGCTGGCGTATTTAGAATACGAAGTAGACTTTTAGGTAAAAAGCATTACTAGAATAAGAGGGATACTTCATAATGATAAAAGGTTCACCTTACCAGGAGTATGCAGCTTGCTGAGGTATGTGAGCTGTTTATGAAGCTCAGCTAGGCTGTCCCTGGCCCTGCCTCCCCATATTGACGGTGCAGGAAGCTAAGACCTTTCTCTGGTCTTAGAGGAGCCAGACTCAAAGTATTTGAAGATTGCGTGAGTGTGTGTGTGTGTGTGTGTGTGTGTGTGTGTTTAGGGCAAAACATGAGAGTGGAGTGTACTATTTGAAAGGATAAGAAATCTAACATTTTCTTTTATAAATAAAAAAAAAAAATGCTGGCTCTGAGCCCCTTCTTCCGCCTTCCCTGCTTTTTTGGGGTGGAATCACTGAGAACTGTTAACCATAGCTCACATTTACCAAATGCTTACTGTCCTAACTGCTTTGCAGGTATTGATTTATTTAATTCTCACAATAACCCTAGGAGGTAGATATCAGTATTACCATTTCTATTTTACAGATGGAAAAACCAGCCACTGTCAGAGCTGGTATTCAAAATAAGGCCATCTGGAGCCGAGTTCCTGCTCCTAACCACCAACGGCCTCCAGATTTGAGTTTGTCCAACTCCGTGGTTAAATATTATGATACCTCTTGAATTGTCCCTTCAATTTTGATGTTTCCAGCTTGTCATAAAAATTCTCTGTATATAAAAGGGTAGAGAGGAGGATGTGAAAGAATACATGTTTATTGGGGCCTCCTATGAACCCACTACTCATTACAACAGCCTTAAATAAAAGTATTCCATATATAAGGAAGGAAGTTTCGGGGGTGGTCAGAGACCGAAGGAGGCCGCCAAGAGCACAGCAGGGATGCGCGCCTCCATGCCTCTTTCCAACAAACCACACTGGCTTGTCGCACCATGAAATCGGAGCAAACTGATGACCTCTTGGCTTGTTGCTTCTGCAAGTTCCCAGTCTCCGCTCTGTGTCGCTTAGAGCACCTCGTAGCTGTGACTGGGGCGGCGGGACAGCACGGCTGCGCTGTCGGTTTGTGGCACTAGATGGTGATGTGACACCGCACATCTCTGCCGCTGCGGCCCCGGGGACGGTTCCTACAGAAGGGGACGACGTGGGAGAGCGGAACCCACCCCCACCCCGGCTCTGGTATCCTGGTTGCTGATGCTCTGAGAAGGCTGGAGGCCGCGGCCGCCGCTCGGCTCCAGGACGTGCAGGGCTGGCCGCCCGGGCTCTGCTCAGCCTGGCTCCGCCCTGCCCTGGCGAGGAGACCCGGACGCAACGAGGTGCGGCGCGCGGGCAGCTGCAGCGTGGCCCGCGGTGGCCGCCCGCAGACCGGAGGTCAGAACCCGGCTTCTCCGACCGCAGCGGGGACCGTCCTGCCGCTGCGCCGCGCTCGCCACCGCGCCTGCTCCCGCTCCCACTTCTGCCCCTGCTCC
>NW_007730630.1:48684-121359 GCF_000696425.1 Galeopterus variegatus
CCTCCTCCTGCCCCTGCCCCTGCCCCTCCTCCTGCCCCTGCCCCTGCTCCAGCCCCTGCTCCTGCCCCTGCTCCTGCTCCTGCCCCTGCTCCTGCCCCGGGGCTTGCTCTAGAGGCGGGACAGCCAGTCCAGCCTCTGCCCCCACTGAAGAGCCGCCTGTAATACAACTGGGGACATCGTTATAAACTCAGTGGCTATACATGACTTCCTTTGACTCTTCAAAAGTGTCAGTGTCACGACAAACAGAGAAAGACTGAGGTACTGCCCCAGATGAGAGGTGACAAAGGAGACATGGCCAGTAAACGCAGTGTGGGCTCCTGGTCCCCGACAGTCGGTGACCTCTGAGCACAGTCTGGACAGCACTGCGTCAGTGTTAATCCCTCGGTTTTGATTGCATAAAATGTTGACATTTGGGGACCTGGGGAAGGGTGTACAGGAATTCCTTGTACTGTTTTTGCAACTTTTTTGTCAAGTCTGAAATTATTTCAAAATTGAAAGTTAAATAAGAAAAAAATTATATCATTTTAGCATTATTATGGAATGTCTCAAACCACAAAAAATAAAGAGAACGAGGATGGGCACTCGTACGGGTGACTCGGGTGCTGTTGGGGGCACCAGAGAGGAAACCAAGTGTTTGCTGCAGGAATGAAGCAGCACACGCTGCTGTTTCACTGTCTTTCTGTGTCCAGAGTCAGCTCCTGGTGGCTGAATGAGACCATTATCTTTCAGGCAAGGGCCATTTAAGCTTTTGACAGCTTCCACTTTAGGACAAATGAGCAGAAAGTCCACCCATAGGTCACAGTATTCGATTGCTGAGATAGCACCTTGTGCCTGTGCCCTACTTAGCAATTCTCCTGGGAGAGTTTTTCTTTCACCTCTCATCTTTGATTACTTTTATTATTACTTATTTTATCATCACTGTCTAAAACTAAAACTTATACATAAAGATGGCCTCAATTGCTTAATGTTTCTTTTGACGTTTTCTTTTAACTTCTTTCACTTTGAAAAAAATGAACTTTTGGTTTTGGAATAGTTTTAGAGTTACAGAAAAATTGCAAAGATAGCCGAGAGTCCCCGTGTGCCCTGCACCCAGCTTCCCTGTCATGATCAGCTTACGTTTGTGCTACAGGGGTGCAATCAATGAACAAATCTCGATATATTGTTAACTAAAGTTCATGTTTTATTCGCATTTCTTCAAGTCTTAATCTAATGTCATTTTTCTATTCCAGAATCCCTTCCAAGTTGCCACATTAGATTTAGTCGTCATGCCCACCTACGTAGGCTTCGTAGACCTGTCTCGCTTTTTTGTTTTGGATGATGCTGACGGTTTTAAGGAGTACTGGTCAGGTAACTTCCAGGATGCCTCTCCGTTTGAGCTTTGTCTGATGTTCTTCTCATGATTAAACTGGGGTTACGTGTTTTTAGCAGGAAGACCACAAAGATGAAGTGCCATTTGGATGTTGACGTAGTCACCTGGCCGAGGTAGTGTTTGTCAGGGTTCCCACTGTGGAGTTATTCCCGCCCTGTCTTCCATACCGTGCTCTCTGGGAGGAAGTCACCAAGGGCAGCCCGCACGTTAGGAATAGAGAGTTACTCTCCAGCACTTTGAGGACCGAGTATCTACATACGTTATTTGGAATTCTTCTGCACTGAGGCTTTGTTTCACCTCCCATTTATTTATTTATTCAATAATTTATTTGTGTCAGTATGGACTTGTGGGTATTTATTTTACACTTCAGGTTTTAGTCCAATACTACTTTATTTTGTTGCTAAAATTGTTCCAGCTTTGGCCATTGGAAGCTCTTTCAATTGGCTGCTGTGTTCCTTTGACATACCCCCATCACCGGGATTTTTCTTTTGAGCACTTCCTTCCTTCCTAGCATCATAAAGTATTTCAGGCTCATCTTGCGTATTTCTGCTCCAGTGCTAGAGCCAGCCATTTCTCCAAGTTTTGGGGAGAGATTTACTTCCTTGATTACAGTTAGGGTTTTCTCATGAGGAAAGTTTGCTGATGGCCTGATAGCAGAGTCAAGTATTATGTGATGCCATAAAAACGAACTACATCGCTCCTTCCAGATTTTGCATATAGAAGGCAGTAATTTTAAAAACGGCAAAAAAAGGAATGCACCTGAGAATTCAATCAATCAATAGACTTTAGAATGAGTATGATTTTTGTGCACTCAAAGATATCCTCTTCAGTTTTATTTTGTAGAGTTTCATTTTTTGTAGGAAAGGATAAAATAAGTCAGAGGAATGTGCAGGGGCACTGGTGGTTCATGCATAGGACCACACATTCTCTGTCGCTGATCTCATGGCCTAAGGCTTCTGTGATGCTGTCACTTCTCTTTGTGCATCTGTTACTCTGTCCTCTCCCTGCAGACTTTCTTAGTCTTTCCTTCTGCCTGGTGTGTTTCTTCTCGAGCCACACCTGCCTGTGATGACACTGCCACCTCATGCGTGGCTCTATGCATCCTTTCGGTTTCAGCTCCCATTGTTGACTGCTGGATCCATATTGTGTTTCCCAGTCCAAATTCCTAAGAGAAGGAAACTGATGGCTCAACACAAAGTGCCTTGCCAGACAATATCCCATGTCAAACGTCAGCATATAAACGGGCTGCTCTGAGTTAGCGCCGGCCTGGTTCTATCACCTGCTGCGTGAGAGAGACGGGGATTCACTTAGTCCTGTCCCCAAGAAGAGGCTGCAGCATCAACTGGACTTAGAAGGGGCTGTGTCCTGCATCGTGGCTTGGTGTGGAGAAGCAAGACAGCCATAGCAGGAGCAGCTGGAGATCTCTGAGTAGGACCAGGAGTGCCCAGCACCTTGGTAATAAGAAAACCAACATTTGTCCAGCACTCTGAAGTTTGCGAAGCAAGACATGACCAGGATCTCATTTTGTGTATATCTCAGTAATACTTATTACAGTATATTGTAATTGCCTGTTTCCTGTGAACCACCATAGCCAATTATGGATTAAAATGCAAAATTGTTAGATGCAATTAAGTTAGAATAAAGACCTCATAGAAATTTAATTTTTGCAATAGGCCATTTTGTATCCCATACTCTTAGGGAGATATAATCACTTTTTTCTCTGTTAAGTATGCTGCGTGTGCGTATGCGTGCGTGTGTGTGTGTGTGTGTGTGTGTGTGCGTGCATGTGTGTGTGTGTGAGTGTGTACTTTGCTTCTCTCTGCTGTCTTCTCCTTGTCTTTTGCCCACCAGACTGTGTCTGGCTGTTTCTCTACAGTGCCCACCAGGTACCTGGTCCATAGACGGCTTCCATATGCACAAAGATGCTTATCACAGCATTACTAATAGTAGTGAAAATGGAAGAGAAGGTAAATGTCTGAAAAGGATGTAGTTTGTTAAAATAGGGTGTCTCCACTCGATGGCATGCCCTGCAGTCTTCCTATGGTGGTTGCAAAACTGCACTGCACACTCAGAAGTGTGTATGCATTTTCTCAGAAAATTCACCTCTCATGTGCTGTCTTAAGAAGTTGCTGGAGGATGTATTTCCAGCAGAAAAAAAGACAATAGAAAAGACTCTCAGGACTCCAGAGTTATGAGTTACGGACTCTAAAATAACTATGCTTACTATGCTCAAGGAATAAAAAAGCAATAAAGAATAAAGCAAAGAAAGGAGTCATGGGATGCTGGAATCAGGAGATCTAAAACAAGAGAGAGGTGAAGGGCATCTCCAGGGCGATGATGAAGGAAGGTCCCAGGCAGTGGCCAGCAGTGGACATAGCAGGCAGCCACGTGTGTTGAGAACCATCTGTCTCAAGACCCCTGCTGCCTCGGTGCCATCCTTGTAACCCGAGGACCAAATGCTGGGGCAAGACTTGCCCAGGTGGTTCTCAGCCCTTGGCTTGACTTGACCATGTCCTGCTAAAGTTCCTCTGTCCCCTTGTTCCTTGGGTTAGCTTTGAACTACCCCTGACGACTGACAGGAGACCACTGAGAATTTAGAAGAGATCACAGGGCAGCCTCGTCCCTCTGGAGCCATTTCTGATGGACGGCCAGTAGGAGGTCCACATTATAGTCTGTCAGATGCCCCAACTGTGCTGACTTATGATTTACAGGACTCGCCCATCACCTTGCCCTCAACATCCCCAGAGAGGGCTCTTGCAAATTCTCAGGGAAGCCAAAGCCAGACAATGACTCAGACACTTTGTCATCTTATCTTTTTTCCAGAACCTTCATATAACAGTGTCAATGTACCCTTCCTGCACACAGATTTGTGCTCTCCAGTCACTTTTTTTAAACTATGAAGACAAGCAGGGGAGATTATCACACAAGGCAGGGGTCATCTCTTGGAGAAAAGGCCATGTGGCACTTCTCACCAAAGAAAGCAGAGATGTGTCACTTCTTGAGCAAGGCCACTAAAAGTGGATGTAGGTTCCCTGTGCCCTCTCTTACTTGCTCTACTTGACTAGAAGCAAAAAACCTCAGGGTGGTGCAAATATAAGATGGAAGCAACCCAGAGCCTGAAATTACAATTAGAGGTGTCAAGGAGAACTCCTCCTCCTGTGTGGACTGTGACGGGACTTATATATGTGTGCATGTGTGCACATGTGTGTCTGTGCATGTGTATTTTAAGTCAAAGATATTTTAAGATCTGTCTATAGCTGCTACAGCATACTAATACAAGCACACAGGGGGCTTCTAAGGTACTTATAATAGTTTATTTCTTAAGCCGGGTGATGGGTACATGGGTCATAATTTTATTATTTTTCTTTAAACTGACTATAGTTTACACACTTTTATTTGTATGTACTCTACATTTCACAATAAACACTTAAAGTCACTCTATTATGTATATTATGACCACCTAAAATTAAGAGTTAACTGATATTTTTCACCTTGGTCCAGCCAACAGGATATGTGAGAGCATAAATTGAAAGTGTTTTGGGAAAGCTACTTTGCATTATATCTCAAGAACCTCAATATTATCCTTTGATCCAGTGGTTCTACTTCTAAGAGTTGAGCCTATAGAAATAATCCAAAATATTGGAAAAGTTTTATGCAGAAAGATGCTCACTGCAGCATGATTAATAGTAGTAAGTGTGGAGTATACTAACATTTATAAAGCAAATGTACTTCACAGGGCCTAGTTTCCAAAGCCCTGTAGTTTCAGGTTTAGCCTAACTTTCAAAATTACACATAGAAATGTTAACCTTGCAAAAGACAGGAAACTTTCCCCAGGCTAAAGTCTCTGTTGAGGATATTGATGCCCTGGAGAGCAGGTTAACCTACCGATTGTTATGTAAAAATACTGAGGAAACTGCTGCAGGAAAACACAGTATTTGCTAAGAACAAGCTTTTGTTTGTGGATTGACTTAACCTTTTGCTAATTGCATTATGGAATGTCACTTTGTTATTTCACTGATGTTACCAGCTTCTATTGTTAAGCTATACTTAGCCGTAACCCCTCCTATGTTCCTTTTCTGTAACTTTCTGGCCTGAAAAATAAATACTGAGACAGAACCCCAGTTCAGTGTTAATCTCCCAAAGGAGGAATGCCTCTCTCTTGAGGGTTCTGGAAAGTTAACCCCTTAGGGGTGTCTCACTGCTCAGAGGAAATGGGCTTTGAGTAATCCTTTGTGTCTCCATCACCTAGGGGAGAGAGGTGGCAAATTCGTGTGAAGACAAAGAGAGTACAACAAGTAAGAAATGGGAAAAAAGAGCATGGTTTGTTAAAGTAGAGTGTACCCACTCTACAGAATGTCATGCAGCTTTTCTAAATGATGTCTGTAGAGACTATGTTGTAACCTCAAAAATGCATGTGATAGGCCAGACAAAAAAGAACAGGATATAAGATTGTGTTGACTGGATAATTTAAGATGTGTAAAAAATTATGAAACAAAAAGCTCTGTGCCTGACGTCTACCAAGTCCATCCTATGCCTAATTGTTCTTCAGACCATTACTTTGAAAAACAACAATAATTTAGGCATCATCCAATATATATACCTGAAATTTAGGGGGAAAAACTCAAATATGTTTAATGTACATACACACTGAGATCTTTTTCTTTGGCTAGATTAGTTTTTAAAATTCAAACACAGATTTAATAAATCTGATTTAATTCAGCAGTGCAGTTGGAACAAGTGAACACGTTTGTGTCTGAGGATGGAGGGTAGAAGGACAAAACGGAAGGACTGTGAAGATCCAGGGACGAGGTTCATTACAGTCCGGTGGCTAGGGCTGTGTCAGAGCATGGCGTCCAGCTATTTGTCTGATGAGTAGGAAACAACCTCTGAGGTTTCTCCCATTGCATCAATGACCTTGAAAAGAAATCCCAGATATTCTATTGTTATAATGTTCCTTTCTTCCCAGGGCTTTCTGGTCATGGGAGTTTTCCATGAAGACACAAGCCTGATGGATGAAGAAGTCAGTTTCTAGGAAGGCAGTGAGGCATATCTTTGAGACATCCTCCTCTTTCCCACTGGAAGACCCGTCCTCACCACGGTAGGTTCCAGGCTTCTCTCCCCAACATTTGTCGTCTCCAGTCAAGTGCCATGGTTTGAAGCCGGAAGACATTTTACCACATCTCAAAGGTCGTTAACTGCTTTACAGCTCTCTCTCTTTGGAACACTGTCAGGGTGATGGAATCTCAGATCACAGACACAGATAAGATGGGCAAAGAAAGAAAGATACAAGAAGGAGGTAAAAATGTCCATAATGAACTCATGTATCTTGAGGAGCCCTCTAATCTAATGAGAATGGATTTTGTTGAGAAGATTATGCATGAACAATTAATTATTCATGGCAGAGACATCATTAAGATTTCATTTTATTTAAAGGCCTCTAAGTAACTTAGGAAATTGGGTTAAGCTGGAGAAGAATTTCAAGAAAGAGACAAGGGAAAGCTTTTCATTATATTGACTTTTTCTAACATTTTGAAGATAGATATTATGACTCGGCATATAAATTATATTCCAGCAAAAAGGTTCCAGTGATGTGCTGGGCCAAGAGACTCCACATGGGTGGATTGTAAACCAGCGTGGTCAGATGGAGGCAGATTGACAGAGATTTGTGAAAGGATTAGGAGGTTTATTCCACAATTCTATGGTAATTCCACCTGGCTTTTCGGTTACGTTAGGAGTGTGACAAGTCTCCTTGAAATGACAACAGGATTTGTGCAATCTGTGACATTTTGCACTTGATGGTCTCTTCTCCCTGCACCCTATTGGAGGGAGCGTCTGTTCACTTACAGTGAGTGTGAGGTAAGACACTGCTGTAAAGACCCTAGAGACCTGGACGATTGCAGGCCCTATTGCCTGCTTTTCCTGAAGGCAAAGAGAGAGTGGGGTCAGGTTGAGATTTCAATGTGGGATTGATTCAAAATGTAGAGCTGGAGATCTAGGGTGAGTTTATAGAGGGGCATTGCCTACAGGATCAGACTCTAGGAGCACGTAAGAAATGCTAGTTGAATTAATCAGGGGTTTGGTCTGTATTTTTATCCCAAGCACACAGGACAGTGCCTGGCACATAGGAGGGGCTCTTAGTCGTTGAGAAATGTTAAGGTTGAAATAGTCAACAGGGCATGTCTGTGTGGAGAATATCACACCAATGAGGGAATCATGGTAGGGGGGAAGCGTTGGTAAAGTGAGACCCTCTTCCTTGCTTGGGGACTAAATGGTCCTGTAACACCTTTAGGATGATAAAGTATTAGGGCTAGCACCTAGGCCCGCAGGGGTGGTGCGGTAGAGTAGAAAGAGCTCCAAATGTGGAGTCAGGAAGGACTGGCTAAGTGTTCAGGTGCATCCCGGGAGAGCAACCACAGCGGCAGCACGTCCGCCACATGCAGCGACCTCTGCCTCAGAGAACCGTACATTGTAGTAAGAGTCAATAATCAGTAAACGCAGCTAATAAGCAGATTATCTACGTGGTAGCAGTTGATAATTGCTATAGAAAAAAATTTAAGGGTAGGCCCAATATGATTTTATTTTAAAAATCTGCATTAACATTTTCCAGAAGCCTGTCTTATGGAAAAACAAGGTAGTCCCTTACTTTATACATTTTAAAGGGACAAGAGTTTTTAACCTCTGCTTAACTTATGGTGATAGCAAGTCAGAACTTACACGGTCTTTCTGCAACGGTAGCTCGAACTTTGGCAGCAGAGAAATTCTCCAGGCGCTCCCTTATTTTACTCCCATAGCTCACAACACCCACGTGTCCGTCCCCCTCAGCCTCTCTGTACCTCTGCGTTACACACACAGGCGAGGTGGCAAGTTGCTTCCGTTGCCCGCCACACGCCACAGCCAGAATCCTGTGAAAGAGTTTACACGTTTCACAGCTACGTGTTTCGGCCTGGAGGACAGGCCTTCCACTCTAGCAGTCGCATGCTTGGCTCTCAACTCTGCTTCCCTTCATGCAGCGGGGAGGAGGGGGATCTCGCCCCTGGGTTGGCTCCCAGGCCTGGCCCCATGAGAAGCACCAGCGCCAGGGACTGAGCAGAGGCCGGGCAGAGGGAGTAGCCGGTGGCACGCACAGAGCATGTGTTTTCCTGCAGGACAGAGGCTTTGGCGGGTGTGGGGAGGGAGGCCAGTGTTTGTGACTGAGTCTCAGGATGGTTACCCCAGTCTGGTTTCTTTCAGCTGGTTAGTAAATCATGGCTTCTGGCCTCTCGAGTCCTAAGCATTTTAGGATTCTGGCACCCAGCAACAATTTACAATAAAGATTGGGGCTTCTGTTTTCTTGCTCCTTCAGAATTTGCTGCGTGCTTTTCTTCTTTGATTGGCTTTTCTTCTTTGATTGGCGCTCCCTCGGCCCTTGTCATGTGGCAACCTGGCTTCTGCTGGAGCTAGGCCGCGGGGAGCGCCAATGCTTCAGTTCTTTATTAAAGAATGACAGATGTGACAATTCCAACAGCAGTCATGAAACTCCAAAAACCTTGAAGTCGATCTTGAATCCTGTCCATCTCTCGCCCTGCATGACACCTTTTGAAATATCACACTGGCTTCAACCTCAGAATAGGTCCTCAACCTGTCCCTTTTTGACAACTCCGCTGTAACCACCCTGGTCTAAATCCCTGTTTTCTCTCCCTGGGTTACTTCAGGAACTTCCTGCCCGCTTTTCCCGCTTCTATGAAACCATCCGTGCTTATTCTCACCATTTCAGCTAGTGGTCCATCTAGAATATGATTATATCGTGTCTCCCTCCGTGTGGCACATGGGAGTGGCTCCCATCCCACTTGCAGTGAAGCCGTGTGGCTCTGAGCACCCTCTTGATTTCCTCTCTGCGTGCTCGTCCCCTTTTCTCCCTAGCCACCCTGCACTTCCAGAGCTTTCCTGAGCACTCTGGCACATGCCCACCTCAGGATCAGGACCTACCCTGGCCACCCAACACTCCTCTCCCAACACACCCTACTGCCCACATTCCTCCATTTCCCCCTAGTCCCCATCACCATCTGGCACACGATGTATTTTACTTGCAGGTTATGCTTAGTGCTTACTCTATGGCTCCCCCTGCTACATACGAGCAGCTTTATTCACTGATGTATCTCCAGTGTCTAGGACAGTGCCTGGTACATAGCAGATGCTCAGTAAGTATTTGCTGAGTGCATGAATGAACTTCTTGTTGCTTCATCAATTATCTTAGGATTAACCTAGGACTTGGATCTTAGAAGTTCAGGAAAGTGGCGGGGAGAAGCCAAGGGCTTCTTTGTTTTGTTTTTTGGCTTGTTCATTTTTGATTTTTAATAGACTTTATATTTTAGGGCAGTTTTAGATTCACAGCAAAATTGAGCAAAAGGTACAGAGATGTCCCATAATCCCACTGCCCCACAGGTGCATAGTGTCCCACGTTATCCTTGCTTTTTCCAGTTTCCAGAGGCCGCCTGCCCTCCTCCATGCAGGGCCCCTCCTTTGGTAATCTCCAGTGGAGTCCTCCTTGCACTGCTCTCTTGCGGGTCTTCTTTTGTTCCCTCTCTCACCTTAAAGGAAACCTTGACATTGTAGTGAGCCCACCCAGTCAATCCAGGATAATTCTCCATTTTAAGGACATCATTTGAGTAGAGACCTTGATCTCATGTGCAACCTTAATTCCCCTGGCACTGTAACCAAACATGTTACGGGAGCCAGGGATCAGGCCGTGGACATCTTCAGTGGGCCATTATCCAGCCGACCACGCCATTCTACACAGAAAGGGCTTTAGTGTCATGTACATTGAGGAGTACAGAAGCAGAGTGGTTCTGGGAGGGTGAGGTTACAGCTGACAACCTGGGCCTGGAGCCCTGGGAGGGCGAGGTCATGGCTGGTGACCTGGGCCTGGAGCCCATGTCACGGCCTCTGCAGTGCCATCTGCAGGGTGCAGACAAGTCCTCCTGGGGCTGCAGCTGACTGAGGCAGGCAGGGGAGGAAGAGCCTGCTTCATTGCATACCTCCCTACCAGACACAGAAATCTTTCAAAAAGCCCCACAAGAAGATGCACGTGTTTCATCGGCCAGGACGGTGTCACCCATGACTCAGCCTCTGAAGCTTGTGGCAGAGGAGGGAGGAAGCCAGAGCAGCATAGGATTCCCCTGGGGAGGGCTCACGGGAGTGGCTCTTGGGCAGTCACCACCTTCCTGTCGCAGTCACAGGCCAGTCAGGCAGGCTGCTTTCTATGAACAGACCCAGCCAGGGACTTCGAGTCTGCAGGGCGCCCTTCTGGCAGTTCTACTTTCTGTGTATGAAACTCTTTGGGACTATGTGTGGGTTCTGACTTTGTTTAGAGGGGCCGCTGCAGAAATCCAGAGGCACAGCAAGCTAGCTTTCCGTATTTCACACGAAGGAAGTGGACACTGAAACAAAGTGCAGTTCATGGACGGAGGGTCTGCACCACACGCCTCAGGTGTCCAGCTTTGGTTTCAACCTGAGCTTCACTCTGGCTGCTTTGACATCTTGTTTTACGACCCTGCTTAGAGTGTGAGCGCCTCTATAATCCTGGGGTACAAATGCAGAAGGCATCAGCATATTTTTGTGTTCTATAGTAATCTTGCAAGATTTCTGTATTATGCATGCTGGAAGCTTTAGTAACTATCGTGGCTAATCATCCTGTACACCTCTGTGAATTTACACAACAATATAGATAGTTACAGCTGCATAATACTGAGCAGCACACTCCAGTCCACAAATGGGCTTAAGATCCTGTTTTTATTACTGGCAGCAGGAATATATGGTGAACACAAGAGGTCACAGCAGTCAAAATTGCTTCATGTTTGTGCCATAGTCCAGGAGAAATGGCATGCCAGGCACGGGTAGACACCCACAGACCAGCACAGGGCAGCTCTTCACTCCTCGAGGAAGTAGGCTGTTAATACCATAAGAAAATTGCCACTGAGATGATGATTAGAACAGACCAGTGACACCTGGTCTTGAAATGTCCCATCCCAGGTCTTCCATTGGTGTGGATAAAAGCATGGTTTTCTCAGATCATTCAGTGAGGGAAACTGGATTAAAACATGAATATCCTATTTATTTATTACTCTAAATTACTGTCTTCGTGGAAACTCTTTTAATCAGTAAGTGTCTTTTTTTAAATAAAACATAATTATTTGTATATATCTGTGGGGTACAGCATTGAATATGAATATTACATATTGCACCTATGTGTAATATATAATGCTAAAATCAGGATAGTTAGTATAATCAATGCTACACAATGTAATCATTATTGGGGGCCCTTTACCAATTTCTTGCTAATTCTCCTCCCCTCCCCCTTTCCCACCTTTTGCGGCCTCAGTTCTGTTCTCTCCTTTTGAAAGTTCAATGAATTATTGTGATCATTGTACCTTACTTTCTTTTTTTATTTGTTTATTTTTTTTTAGCTTCCACTAATGAGTGAGGACATGTGGTATTTCTCTTTCTGTGCCTGGTTTGTTTCACTTAACATAATTTTCTCTAAGTTTCTCCATGTTGCTGTGAATGGCAGTATTTCATTCTTTTTTATGGCTGAGTAGTATTCCATTGTGTAGATATACCACATTTTCCTTACCCAGTGCTGTAGAGTGGATGCTCCCCCAACTTCATTGAAGCTTAAATTCTCACTGTAACTGCTGATGTTGGCAAATCCTATTATGGTAATTGAAAAGTGGGACCTTGAAGAGGTGATGAAGTTGTAGGACCATGCCATAGGGAATGGATTAATAATGGTGGTTGTGGGCATGGTTCTGAGGGCTTTAAAAGGAGAGCACATGAAAGTTTCTCTCTGCCTTGTGCTCTTGCTCTTTTCTGCCATGAGAGACCCTGGGTCACTGTTGCCTCAACCAAGACCCTCACCAGATGTGTTCCCTGGACTTTGGACTTCCCAGCTTCTGAAACTGTAAGCAATAAATTTCATTTTCATACAAATTACCCAGTTCCAAGTATTTTGTTATAAGCAACAGAAATGGACTAATACACCCAGTCATTCATCGATGGACATTTAGGTTGGTTCCAACTCTTGGCTGCTATAAATAGAGCTGTGATGAACATGGGAGTGCAGGTATTCCTTCGATGGTTTCCTTTCCTTTGGGTATATACCCAACAATGGGACTGCTGGATCGTATGGTAGTTCTATCTGTAGTTGTCTGAGGAACCTCCATACCATTTTCCATAGTGGCTGCACTAATTTACAGTCCCACCAGCAGCATAGGAGGGTTCCCCTTTCTCTGCTCCTTACCAAAATTTGTTATTTTCTGTCTTTTTGATAATTGCCAGTCTAACTGGGGTGACATGATATCTCAATGTGGTTTTGATTTGCATTTTCCTGATGCTGAGTGATGTTGAACATTTTTCATGTGTCTGGTCACCGTTTGTGTGTCTTCCTTTGAGAAATGCCTATCTAGCTCCTTTGCCTATTTTTTAATCATCTTACTTGTTTTTTTTTTACTGTTAAATTGAGTTCCTCCTGTATTCTGGATATTACTCTCTTGTTGGATACATAGTTTGCAAATATTTTCTCCCCCGTAGGTCATCTTTTCCCTCAGTTACTTGTTTCTCTTGCCATGCAGAAGCTTTGTAGTTGATATAATCCCATTTGCTTATTTTTTCTTTTGTTGCCTGTGCTTTTGGGGTCTTATTCATAAGTCTTTGCCCAGTCCTACTTCCTGACTGGGAAAGTGTTTCCCTGTGTTTTCTTTTAGGACTTTTATAGTTTCAGGTCTTATATTTGTATTTAACCATTCTGAGCTGATTTTGGTATATAGCAAGAAGTATAGGTCTAGTTTCCTTCTTCTACATATGGATGTCCAGTTTTCCCAGCACCATTTATAGAAGAGGCAGTTTTTTCCCCAATGCCTGTTCTTGTTGCCTTTGTTGAAGATCGGTTGGCTGTAAGTTTGTGGGTTGATTTCTGGGTTCTCTATTCTATTACACTGGTCTGAGTGTCTGTTTCTATGCCAGCACCATGCTGTTCTGGTTACTGTTTCTGCAGTATAATCTGAAGTCAGGTAGTTTGATGCCACTGGCTTTATTATTTTTTTGCTCAAGATTGCTTTGGTCTTTCAGGGTCTTTTGTGGTTTCAGATGAATGTTAGGATTGTTTTTTCTATTTCTGTGAGGAATGTCATTGGTATTTTGATGGGATTGCGTTGAATCTGTAGATTGCTTTGCTAGTATGGACATTTTCACAGTGTTAATTCTTCCAATCCAAGAGCGTGGATTGGAAGAGCTTTTCCTCCAGGTTTTCAAATTTGTTGTCATATAGTTATTTATAATAGTCTCTAATGATTCTTTTTATTTCTGTGATCTCAGTTTCTCTTTTCTCATTTCTAATTTTTGTTATTTGGGTCTTCTTTCTTGTTTTTTTAGTTAGTCTAGCTAATGGTTTGTCTGTCTATCTTCTCAAAAAACCAACTTTTCATTTCATTGATCTTTTGTATCATTTTTTGGGTCTCTATTTTATTTAGTTCTGCCCTGATCTTAATTATTTCTTTCCGTCTACAAATTTTGGGATTGGATTGTTTCTAGTTCTTGAGGTGTAGAATTAGGTTGTTTATTTTAAATCTTTCTATTTTTTGGATGTAAGTATTTATTGTAATAGACTTCCCTCTTAGTATAATTTTGCAGTATCCTACAGGTTTTGGTATGATGTGTCTTTATCTTCATTAATTTCAAGAGATTTTTTTGATTTCCTGTTTATTTCTTCTTTGACCCATAGGTTGTTCATGAGCATGTTGTTTAAAATCCACGTATTTGTATAGATTCCATAGTTGCTCTTGTTATTGATTTCTAGTTTATTCCCTTGTAGTCGGAAAAGATACTTGAAATGATTTCGGTTTGTTAAATTTGTTGAGACTTAATTTGTGACCTAAGTGGTCCATCCTGGAGAGTGTTCCATGTGCTGATAAGAATGTACATTCTGTGGTTGTTGAATGAAATGTTCTGTAGATGTCTGCCAAGTCCAATTGTTCTAAAGTATGTTTTAAATCCTATGTTTCTCTGTTGCCTAGATGATCTGTCCAGTGCTGAGGGAAGTGTTCAGATCCCCAAGTATTATCATACTGGTGTCTATCTTTTTGTTTAGGTCTAATGTGTTTGCTTTATATGTCTGTGTGCTCCACTGTTGGGTGCATATATATTTATGATTGTTATGTCTTCTTTATGGATAGATCCCTTTACCATTGTATTATGGCCTTTTTTCTCTTTTTATGGTTTTTGGTTTAAAGTCTATTTTATCTGATATAAGAGTAGTTACTCCTGCTCATGTTTGGTTTCCACTTGTGTGCTATATGTTTTTCCATCCCTTCACTATTAGTCTGTGTATGTCTTTACAGGTGAGGTGAGTCTCTTGGAGACAGCACATACTGGTTCTAGCTTTTTTTTTTTTTTTCCTTTTTGTCTTTTTTCGTGTCCGGCAACGGGATCGCAACCCTTGGTGCTGCGCCCGCACCTCGCTCAGCCAGTGAGTGGGAACCGGTCTGTATGTGGGATCCGAACCCTCGGCGGGAGCACCGCCGTGCTCCCAAGCGGCGCACTGTAGCAGTGCACCACTGGGCCAGCCCCCTGGTTCTAGCTTTTTAATGCAATCAGTCAGTCTGTGTCTTTCGAGTGGGGAATTTAATCTATTAACATTTAGGGTTGTTATTGAAAGGTATTGTCTTACTCCTGGCATTTTATCAATTTTTGTTTAGATGTTTTAAATGTCTTCTGTTCCTTTCTTCCACTTTCATTGTTTGTCTTTGGTGTTTGTTGGTTTTTTGAAGTGGTAAGGTATAGTTTCTTTCTCTTTCTCATTTGCATTTTTGTTCTATCACTGGGTTTTGTTCTTTGTTGTGTATTCATGGTAGTGATTATTTTTTATTTTTTATTTTTTTTTGGATTCCAGATGCAGGACTCCCTTGAGTATTTCTTGTAGGGCTGGACATGGGGTGGTGAACTTCCACAGATTTTGTTTGTCTGGGAAATACACAATTTTCCCCTCATTTCTGAAGTATAGCTTTGCTGGATATAGTATTCTTGGCTGGCAATTTTTTTCTTGCAGTGTTTTGAATATATTATTCCTTTTTTTTTTGGCTTGTAGAGTTTCTGTTGAAAGTCTGCTGTTAGTCTCACAGGCACTCCCTTATAGGTGACTTGATGCTTTTCTCTTGCTGCTTTTAAGATTCTGTCTTTGTTTTTGAGCTTTACCAGTTTGAATATAATGTGTCTTGGAGAGGACCTTTTGGATTTAATCCATTTGGGGATTTTGAGCCTCCTGGATGTGAAGATCCATGTCTCTCCCTGTACCTGGGAATTTTTCTGCTGTTATTTCACTGAATAGGTTTTCAGTGCCTTTTCCTTTCCAGAGTACCCATTGTTTGGAATTTTGTATGCTTAAGATTGTCTGCTCTCTCACTTAGATTTTCTTCATTATTTTTGGATTATTATTATTATTAGTATTTTGTCTGCATGGTTATTTCAAAATGACTGCGTTCACAATCAGAAATTCTTTCTTCTGCTTGCTCTAACCTGCTGCTTAAGCTCTTGGTTGTGTTTTTATTTCATTGAATGAATCCTTCTGTTCCAGGAGTTCTGCTAAATTCCTTTTTAAGGTATTAATCTCTTTGTATATTTCCTCCTTCAAATCCTGTATAATTTTTCTCATTTCCTTGTGTTGTCTGAGTCTTCTTGTACCTCATTGCATTTCCTTAAGATTGATGGTCTGAATTCCTTTTCAGGCATTTCAGGGGTCTCCTTCTCTGTGAGGTCCGGTAGTTGAGAACTATTGTATTCCTTTGGTGGATTCATATTTTCTTGTATTTATAGTATCTCTATGTTGATGTCTGTTCATCTGGTAGAACAGTTGCTTCTTGTATTATTCTGGAGTGGGCTTTGAGGAGAGAGACTTCCTCTTGTCAATGTGTTTTGTGTCAACCACTATAGTGAGTAGGGTGTTTTAGTTTTGGCTCTGGGCAGATGCAGTAATGTAGTCTTTGTGTGGTTACTTTGGCTGTATTCAGTGTTGGAGTTGCATGTGAGTGCTTCTGTGGCCTAGGCACTGGGGCACTTTGTGGTTCCTTGATGAAGTTAGTGACACTGTGTTGGTTCTTCAAGGATGTGGTTGCTAACCTCTTTCCCTGGGCTCTTCTGGTGACTCTCTTTGTGTTAATACAATTGAGTGGTTGGTGGTCCATGTGCATGGCAGCAGTGGCTACTGCTGTGGCATTGAACTACCCTTGTGGTTACAGTGGCTGTGGCAGTGGCTGTGGTGGACCATGTGGGCAGCAGTGGTTTCTGTGGCATTGGTGGAGGTGCCCTTGGCTCCTGAGGTCCCCACATACTCCTGCCATCTGTCAGGTGGGGGATGCCTGCAGCTGTAGAGGTCTGCACATGCTCTTGCAGTCTGTCCATTAGACTTTTCTGGGCACCATCTCCACTCTTACCACTTGGACCTATTTCTGGCCACGTTGCCTGAGTAAGCTCACAGTAGGCTAATTGCAGGGACATTCCCTGTTGACAGCTGGCCTGGCCACAGGGCTCCTTATCACTGTTCTCAAGTTCATGGGCTTGGTTTCTAGCCTCCTTGGGCACCATGCAGCTGTGTCCATCTAGGATCTGGCCATCTCTGGGGTGCTCCTGTCAGAAACCTGCAAAGCGAAGAAGCCCCCTTCTCCTGGGGGTTGAAGAGTGCCTGGGCCTGTCCCTCTCAGTCTGATGCTGTAAGAATCCCCCCAAGGGACTTGAAAAATACCCTGTCTGGGCCTTACCCAAGACTAAATGGAATCAGAATCTCTGGGTATAGAACCTGGGTAATGGCATATATCAAAACTTTCTAGATGATTCTAAATGCAGCCAAGGTTAACAACCAGTGCCCTAGGACAAAGGCCTGACAATGTGCTCCTGTGGGAGAAAGACAAAAGCCATTCCCCTCCTCTTGGAGTAACCTAGAGCAGCCAGAAAAGACAAGCAAATGAGCAAACAGGACACGCATTTCTAAATAGGTGGAAAAGAGGATCTGGACCATAATCACCCCCAGGAAAAGATACATGTTTGGTGAATCATTGTACTGTATGTGCATGTATTAAAACAACACACTATACCCCACAAGTATGTACAATTTTTTAAAAAGTGTCATTTCTCAATATTTCAGCCTGTTGTTGACAAGATGCAGTGGCTACAAATTTGCTTTCTTACTTAAATTGTTAGATTAAAATTTTAGATATGAAATTATTAGATGTTTTCAAGACTTTTTTTTGACATTCTCAATAAAATTCACAATTTCACTACAAGTGAAAAGAGTGCAGCCATTTGAGCCCTTTCAATTCTGGGAATTTTCAGTTTAAAATCTTTGTCAATTTGGCAGACAAAAAATAGTTTCTCATGTGTTCAATAAATATTTACCACTTGTTCACTGTATGCCAGTTACTACACCAGAGTTACTTTAATTTGAAACTGCTTAGTTCCCTATTGAGATCTTTTCATATACCCAGTGCCTAATTGTGCTTCTTTTTTATAAACCTCCCTCTGCCATGGTGAGAATGGACAGTGGCAGGGACTGGGGGGCCGGAAGGGAGGAGGACAGGAGGTCTCCAGAGGCTGTCGGGGTAATGAGGGTGTGAGAGGACGCCAGACTGCGATTGTGGGGGGGCGGAGCTGATCGGAGTTGCTGATGGATGCACGTGGGCTGTGAGGGACAGAGGCAAACCAAGAGGGACTTGGAGGTTTCAGGATGAGCAGGTGAGGGGTGGTGACATCTTTTTCTGAGGTGAGGAGGGCAGGAGACTGAGGGGAGTGGCGTGGGTGAGGGGCAGGTGCCAGCTCTCTCTCGGCTGGAAGCTCAGGACAGCCGGGCAGGCTTCCAGGCCTCGGGGGCTGTGAGGTGTCATGTTGCCTGTGGCAGCCAGAGCACCTAGCTCAGGGGGTCACTTTTTCCCTTGCAGGTGGGGACTGACCTAGCAGCAGAAGCCAGTTCTTCCCAGCAGCCCTAGGCACTGCCTTTCATTTCTTTTTTTTTTTTTTTTTTTGTCTTTTTCCGTGTCCGGCAACGGATCGCAACCCTCAGTGTCGCCCGCCGTCCCCTAGGCACTGCCTTTCATTTCTTTTTTTTTTTTTTTTTGTCTTTTTCCGTGTCCGGCAACGGATCGCAACCCTCAGTGTCGCCCGCCGTCCCCTAGGCACTGCCTTTCATTTCTTTTTTTTTTTTTTTTTGTCTTTTTCCGTGTCCGGCAACGGATCGCAACCCTCAGTGTCGCCCCCGTACCGGACCGGGACCGGCAACGGGATCGCAACCCTCGGTGTTGCCCCTGCGCCTCGCTCAGCCAGTGAGCGGGAACCGGTCTGTATGTGGGATCCGAACCCTCGGTGGGAGCGCCGCCGCGCTTCCCAAGCGGCGCACTAGCTCAGTGCGCCACCGGGCCGTCCCCTAGGCACTGCCTTTCACACAGGTTTTGTAATAATCTTTTCCCAGCATCTCTGTTGTCTACTTTAAAAAACTGAATCTGATATCATAAGCATTTTTCTATATTTAAATACTTAAGCATTATACTTTAAGAATATCATTGGCATGATAGGGAGGTCTAAAATTGGCCAGTTTATTTCCATATTCTTGGACTTATATGATATTTCCAAATCTTTATAAATATGTCATAATGAACTTTTTTTGTGTATGTTTGTATTTATATATCATTTGCTAAATTATTTCTTAGGATACATTTCCAGGGTTTCGACTGCTGCCTTAGAAACATATGAGCCTTTGAGGCCGTTTCTAGGATCCTCCTCCTCTGGTTGCCCACGTCTGCTCCCTCTTCTCCGTCTCCCACTGGGACTCCTAACCTCCCACAAACCCTGATGCTCCTTCTTAGAACTACTCGGTACCAGCCAGCTCCTACCCTTCTAGAAGCCCACCAGCAAGTCTGACGTGTCTCTTGTATTTGTGCTGAAGCCATCGTGGAGGACATTCAGAATTTTGCTGTGGAATCTGGTTGGAAAAATAACAACATAAAAGTAATATTTGGAGGTATCATGTAGTAAACGAGAAGATATAGGAGATCAGAGAGAACTACACGTGTGTTTTAGTCTTACTGTTTACTGGCTAAAATGTAAAGGATTCTTAGGCCTGCAGGCATGTGCTCTGAAGATTACTGCAGGCAAGTCACTGATGCTGTGAGGGAGCCTCAGGTGCTCCCTGGGACGGGCAGAGCAGTTGCTCTCGTCCAGGATTTTTGTGAGAGGTGTATGGAAGAGCATGTGACACACACCTGGGCTCATCTCTGCTGTGCAACAACCTTTATTTCTTCTTGTTTGCTTTTTTTCCATTCTATTTTTCCTGCCTTACATCTGTGTAGAAATTATGGCTAAATATTAGAGTTCTTTGGAGCTTTAATAATAACAACAAAAAAAGACATAAACTTAGATAACATTTTAGTATGAAATCTGCTGTATTTTTTTTCCCTCAAATCTAGGAAGCACCTTAGTCAGCAGACTGGACACTAAAGCTCTTTTCTCTGAGCAGCAGTGGGATAAACCAGAGGTTTCTGTGCCTCACTCCGATCGTGTTCTGTTCCTTCACCTGCACCTCCATATTGCAGGAAAGAAAATGCGCGATGATACCCAGGTGGAAGGGGACTCAACGGAATATAGAGTTGTTTGGAAAGGTATGAGTGGCGTGCATTAGATGCCGGGCTTCCATTTCACTTATCCTCAGTTTGAAAGCACTACAGTGCGTAACCTGAAAAGATGCTGGGGTGGGTGGCCGGGGGCCCCAGCCAGTAGCTCCAAATGTTACTTCCACGTTAGGATTGCTCATGGACGTGCGGCTGAGTTTCCTGTTCTAACTACTGAGCTTCTTTAATTTGTGGGAGAAAACAAACATAACTCAAAACAATGATGTGGTTTTAATTTCACCTCTGAAAAAAATGATGTCAGCCAAACCCTGTGCCTTTAAGCCAGGCTGACCTGCCCAAACACCATGAGGCCAACAGGCAAGTAGGCACGCAGTAACGCTTTAGCTCAGGGGACTCAATGTTGGATGCTCATTCCCAGGTCCATCCCAGTTACACCTGGCTTCTGCCGTGGACTTGGTCTCGCAGGGTTAGCCCTGCTTTCGTTGCATGGATTTGGTGTTTGAACTTTGTTTCCTCAACTTTGACTCTCAGATGGCCTGTGAACGCAAGCTCTGGCCTTCTCCTTCCTGATTGCTTCAAGTAGACTCAGACCTACCTTTTGTCTGAGGTTCAAATACCTATCCGGGCTCTGGCCATGCCAACTTAGTCACCTAAATATTTGGATTTCAAAAAAATAAGAGCAACGCTGATTCCTGACCACCCTGGCCACAGTCACAAGAAGGTGCCTGGATTATGCCGAGGAGCCTTGCCCCTTGTGTGCAGCCTGAGGCCACGGTCTCCAGCCTTCTTTTGAAGTTTGAAGACTCATCTGTAGGTAAGTAGGGTCATCATTCACTTAGCAGTGAGAGCAAAGTTTTGCATGCTCGCTGTGGTAGGAAGAATAATGACCCTCCAAAAGAGTCCACATCCTAATCTCCAGCCCCTGCGAATATGTCACGTTACAAGGCAAGGGGAATTAAGGTTGCAGAAGAACTTAAGTTGCTAATCAGCTGCCTTTAAAATCAGGAAATCATTTTGGATTATCGAGTTGTCTAATGTAATTCTGAGGCTCCTTTAAGGTGGAAGAAGGAGGCAGAAGAGGTGGAAGAGTCAGAGAGAGATTTGAAGATGCTCTGCTGGTGGCTTTGAGGATGGAGGAAGGGGCTGCAAGCCAAGAAATGTAGGAACGCAGGCATCTGCACGTGGGAGGCGTGTAGGAGCTGGAAACGGCAAGGACACGGATTCTCTCCAGGAGCCTCCAGAAAGAACGCGGCTCTGCTGACACCTTGATTTTAGCCCAGTAAGACTCATTTCTGACTTCTGGCCTGCCAAACTGCGAGATAATACATTTGTGTCGTTTTAAGCCATTATGTTTGTGAGAATTTGTTAAAGCAGTGATAAGAAATTAATATATCCCCCAGCAACAAAAATGTCCCTTTCTATCCCATGACGAATTCTTAAAATCTTAAAAAAAAATCTCCATCCTTGAACATATAAAGTTGACACTTAAAATGCCTGGATTACGGAGTATAAATTACTTGGTTTTCTAGCCAAAACTTTGATGTTTAGGAACCAGAGCAGACCGGCTGCTCCTCCCCTGACCCAGGTAGATGAACGTGGTAAGAGGAAGTCTCCTCTGACTCCAGGCACAGCAATCGCCAGGCCCAGCAGCCCTTTGACTTGGGTCGTGTCCAAGCTCGGCATCTGGTGACAAGGAGGGTCCCACCTAGAGCCTGCAGGCTGTCCAGGCAAGAGCGCGCCTCAGTGCCTGAGCAGGCCTGGCCTGTCCACAGCCCCACGTCTCTTTGGAGCCTGGGGCAGCTCACCTGGAGCTGCCTCCAGGCCCCTCTCAGAAGCCTGAGGGAGAGCAAAGAAACCGGGTGAGGGAGAGGAAAGGACCCAGGTGGAGGAGAGCAAAGGACCCGGGCGCGGGGGAGAGCAAAGCACCGAGGTCGGGGGGGAGAGCAAAGCACCCGGGCGGGGGGAGAGCAAAGGACCGGGTGGGGGTGAGCAAAGGACCCGGGTGGGGGTGAGCAAAGGACCCGCGTCGGGGAGAGCAAAGGACCCGCGTGGGGGGAGAGCAAAGGACCCGCGTGGGGGGAGAGCAAAGGACCCGCGTGGGGGGAGAGCAAAGGACCCGCGTGGGGGGAGAGCAAAGGACCCGCGTGGGGGGAGAGCAAAGGACCCGCGTGGGGGGAGAGCAAAGGACCCGCGTGGGGGGAGAGCAAAGGACCCGCGTGGGGGGAGAGCAAAGGACCCGCGTGGGGGGAGAGCAAAGGACCCGCGTGGGGGGAGAGCAAAGGACCCGCGTGGGGGGAGAGCAAAGGACCCGCGTGGGGGGAGAGCAAAGGACCCGCGTGGGGGGAGAGCAAAGGACCCGCGTGGGGGGAGAGCAAAGGACCCGCGTGGGGGGAGAGCAAAGGACCCGCGTGGGGGGAGAGCAAAGGACCCGCGTGGGGGGAGAGCAAAGGACCCGCGTGGGGGGAGAGCAAAGGACCCGCGTGGGGGGAGAGCAAAGGACCCGCGTGGGGGGAGAGCAAAGGACCCGCGTGGGGGGAGAGCAAAGGACCCGGGTGGGGGAGAGCAAAGGACCCGGGTGGGGGAGAGGAAAGGACCCGGGTGGGGGAGCGCAATGGACCCGGGTGAGGGGGAGCGCAATGGACCCGGGTGAGGGAGAGGAAAGGACCCAGGTGAGGAAGAGCAAATGACCCAGGTGGGGGAGAGCAGAGGACACAGGTGGGGGAGAGGAGAGGACCCGGGTGAGGGAGAGGAAAGGACCCGGGTGGGGGAGAGCAAAGGACCCAGGTCGGGGAGAGGAAAGGACCCAGGTGGGGGAGAGCAAAGGATCCAGGTGGGGGAGAGCAAAGGACCCAGTTGAGGGAGAGCAAATGACCCGGGTGAGGGAGAGCAAATGACCCGGGTGGGGGAGAGCAAAGAACCCAGGTGAGGGAGAGCAAAGGACCTGGGTGGGGGAGAGGAAAGGACCCAGATGGGGGAGAGCAAAGGACCCAGGTGGGGGAGAGCAAAGGACCCAGGTGTTGGAGACTTTTGTCCTAATTCCAGGCATTTATGTTCCTCCTGCCAAGGGGTCACCGTGCTCTTACACTTGGCCCTGACTCGTGCTTAGGGAAGACGTGCTAGTGGTAGGAGTGGGCAGAGGAGGGAAAAGCAGGAGCTGACCGTGGTCCCCATGCTGCCCTTCCCCGAGCAGCATGTGCAGGGGTGCAGAGGCCCCCACCTTGCATCTCCGTAGGTGAGCTCAGGCTGGAACGCGAATGCAAGGCAGGGTATGGCGAGTGCGTGGAGGAAGGCAAGGTGGCAAGAGGAAGAAGAAACTGTCTAATTCATACCTTTTGACAATTCTAACCTGAAAAATTTTGCCAGCTAATGTGAATAAAGGACTTTGCAATTTATCTCATTTTCTTCTCACCCACTTTATTGAACAGAAAAGAGAACACTTGCCCGTGTCTTAGCCTGTGCGGGCTGTTGCAACAAATATACCATAGACCGGGTGGCTTAAACAACAAAAATTTATTTCTCACAGTTCTGGAGGCTGATTTGGTCTCTGGTGAGGCCCCGTTCGTGGTTTCCAAATGGCTGTCTTCTCACTGTACTCTCGAGTGGTGCTTTTTTTAGGGCACTAATCCCATTCATTAGGGACCTACCCTCATGACCTAATTATCTCCCAAAGACCCACCACCTAATGCCATCACATTGGGGATTAGGATTTCAACAGATGAATCTGGGGGGCACACAAACATTCAGACCATTGTGTGATAGGCAATATTCTAAAATCTTCATAGAAAATCTAGATACTAGATTTTGGATATTGTGGCAATCTGGACCGACTCTGAAAAAAGTTTCCCTTTACAATATTACTTTATGGAAAAGAGGTTTGTTATATAAACTCAGAATGCAAGGGGCCTTACCCTAATGACTGCTGGCCTGGCCCCAGGAGCCCTGGCACTCCTGTCAACTCTGTGGCACAGGGTGCATCCCCTGCTAGGTCCCACCCAGCCACACCCATCACAGGTGTGGCCACCTGGGGGCTCCTCCCAGAGAACTGCAGCCTGGAGAATGGCCCTTCCACTGTGGGTGAGCAAAACCCAGGTCGACCCTTCTAAGCTCACTACTTTGAGGACTGCCTAGGGAGCTTTAAAGATATCCTTCCTGGACCTCTCCCCAGACCAGTGAAATCAAGTCAAAGTTGGAAAACACTGGTCTTTCTTAGGACAAAGGTCTGGCAAAGCTTCCTGTGTAACACACACACAAAATGCCTTTTCTTAACCCTCTGACCCAATCCAGAGATGCAGGAAAAAACAAACCAAGAAACCAGGATGCCAACTAGTTTCTGAAGGTCTCATCTGGCTGCATCAAAGATGCAGAAGCTACAACTTTGTATACATCCTTAGTTAAATCCTTAAATTAAAAATTTAACTATGAATGTGCTTGCTCAAGTAAGTGGACATTTCAGAGACTTTTGAGACTAATTTGCTGATAAAATGCACAATCTCTTCAGAAGTGTATAGAGTGCCATTTCTGTGAACCCTTGCCAATACTGTGAATCTATCTTTAAAAATTTTTGCCAATTGATAAATGAAAAATTGTTTCCCATGTATACAATAAATATTCATTGGGTAGTCACTCTGTGCCAAGCATTACACTGAGCAATGTGTTGTTGTAATTTAAAAACGTTTAGTTGCTTGTTGAGATTGAACATCTTTTCAGAAACTCGATATTACGCATACACGTGTGTGTCTGTAAAGCTGCCTCTGGCCGTGGTGAGGCGAATGAACTGTGGGAGGGTGCTGGGGGCCTGAACGGACGGTGGGAGACGCATCCAGAGGCTGTTGCATTAGCAGAGGTGGCAGCCGAGGGTGGTGGGGTTGGGTGTGAGAGGTGGCGATGAGGCGACATGGCCAGTTTGGGACGGGTTGTGGAGGTAGAGCCGATGGGACTTGCTGATGGACGGCACGTGAGTGTGGGGCAAAGGGGGGATCGAGGTGATTGCAAGGCTTTCAGGCTGAGCAGCTGAGAGGGTGGCAGCATCATTTCCTTAGACGGGGACGCGGGACGGAGCAGGTAGAGTGGAGAAAGGTTCATCAGGAGTTTTTTCATGCGTAGGATGCCTGTTAGACAAGGGAGACGATGAGTCAGCAGGTGGATTTACAAGACTAGAAATGGGGAGATTTGGGAGACGGTGTAATATCACCTAAAGCAGCAAGCGTGGATGGGATTGCCTAGGGAGAGAGCACAGCTGGAGACTGAAGACTAGAAATGGGGAGATTTGGGAGACGGTGTAATATCACCTAAAGCAGCAAGCGTGGATGGGATTGCCTAGGGAGAGAGCACAGCTGGAGAACTGAAGACTGAGGCCCGAGACCTGCAGCGTGTAACACTCAAAGAGCCGGGAGCAGAGGCGGGTTCAGCCAAAGAGAGAAGACGAGTGCCTGGTGAGACAGAAGGATCTAGTGAGTTGATGTGGGAGAAACCTCAAGAAGCGTCACCTGTGTTGATGGCTCCTTAGGTACTGAGTGGGGTGGGGACGAGGGATTGATCTGAGCTGTAGCCATACATTTGATAAAAGCTGTTTTCCTGGTGCAGTGGGAAAGAATCATGATTATGCTGGTTAAAGAGAAAGTGGGAATCGTGGCAAATCTCTTGGGGAATTCTGCTTTGAAGGGCACAGGTAAATGGAATCAAATCTGTACCTGACCTTGGCATCTGGGTTGGAGGCTAATGGGAAAGCTCTTCCCTGTGGGAGAAATGGACGACGCCAGAAGGAGAGGGGATCATTGTGCACCCTTCACTCATCATCGGGAGGCCGAGAGGGAAGGGTTGTGACCGCGCGTGGAAGGGTGATGTTTAGTGTGTTCAGAGAGATTCCTCAGAACTGTGGAAAGAGAAGAGACATGGAATGCAGGAACCAGTTTGCTTCTCCTTCCGCAGCTCCAGGCTGCTCCCTTTTCCTTCCCCATCTCCCAGTACACTTCCTCCATGTCCTCCCACCCAGCAGCACTCTTCTGAGCACCGTACTTCCCCTGACCACCAGCTGGCTCTCTTTCCCTGTGGAATCCCTCCAGTAAGTCTAACAAATCTCTTGGATTTGCATTGAGGCTTCCCTGAGGACAGTCATAGGAATTTGCTCTGGGATCTGGTTGGGACAGTGCAATCAAAATTGGAGGAATCGTGTTATAGAGGAAAGGGGCTGAGAGCTGGAGACCGAAAAATGAATTTCAGCTTTAGTATTTATTAGCTAAAACGCCTTAAAATATATGCAGATATAGATGTGACATAAAAATGACCTTGAGCAAGTCTGTTATACTCTCCAAGCTTCGTGCGTCCAAATGTAAACTGACTAATGATGCTTTCATAGAGTTCCCGTGTGAAATAAAGACGAACGTGAAAATATCTTCTGGCACGTGTCTGGTGCGTAATAATTATTATTTCTGTTTATAATTTCTTCTGTATTCCATGGACTTTGATCATTTTTGGATCAAATGAGTTAATGTAGCTCTTGGTGGTGTCACTGCCACCAGCCAAAGCTCCCCAGGAACACCTCTGTAGTGGAACAAATTTGCCTGTGTCACTCACGACAGCCAAGGAGCCCACGTGACCTGGGGAAGCCAGCAAGCTCTCAGGACGTGAGCCTGTGATAGGTAACTTGGGGGGATGTTTAGAGAAGGAAAGTGCTCTTCCAGACCGGACACTGCCAGGCAGTAAATCTGTCTGTGCATGGATCTGTGCGTATCTATTTTCATGGATAACTTAATTTTTTTTTTTTCCTTTTTTCGTGTCCGGCAACGGACCGCAACCCTCAGTGTCACGCCCGCACCGGACCGGGACCGGCAACGGGATCGCAACCCTCCCTCGGTGCTGTGCCCACCCCTCACTCAGCCAGTGAGCGGGAACCGGTCTGTATGTGGGATCCGAATCCTCAGCGGGAGCGCTGCCGCGCTCCCAAGCGGCTCACTGTAGCAGTGCGCCACCGGGCCGGCCCTTAATTTTTATTTAAGAAGTGGAACTAAAGATGTAATTGGTAAAAAGGCAATGGCCATTCCTGTTAGCCGAGAGAGGAAGACGTCTGATTGTTTTCATAGCTTCCCAGGATTCTTGTTTCTGTGCTCAGACATAAGTTCAGAGGGATCTCCCTTTTATCTTACTCTGTCTTGGTCCCAGGCTGACCTCATTGGATGCTACTGTTCTGTGAAATTGTTTATCTTTATTAGAACATCAGGGTCTTGCTGTTAGTGTTTCAGGGATTTTTTTATTCCTCCTTAATTCTCACTTTTGGCAAGGGGAGATGAAGTTAGGCCACAGGACATTGACCCATGATACTGGGATTTTCACCATGGCTGAGATTCTGCTGGCCAGGAGGTTGTACAGGGAACATTATCTGTACGTGGACAAGTTAGTGCTTCTTATTCCTTCTGTTGTGGGATGAGTCGTTGAGTGATCTGCTATGACAATGGTTATGCAGTTTAGACTGCACAGTCGAGTGGGATATGGGCAATTGCAAAAGACAGAATGACAATTAGTCTTTGTCACAGGCTGCAAAGTCAGGGGGCCAGGTTCCTAAACGCGGGCCGTGAAAACATGTGCCAAAGTCCGTGTGGGTCTGCTCCAGAGACCCCGGTGATGTTCCTTTCTTTTAGTCTAATCTCAGACTGTCCCATCTCTCCAATTGCACTTACGTTGGTGATGTTGGGAGTGTTCACTATAGCATAAATTCTCCTTTAACTAGTGAACTGAACTGGTTTATTTTGGGCCTTCAGAGTAGAGACAGTGTGAACTAAGGGTAATATTGTAACGGGCACAGACCCTATGGAATAACAGTCATTTTTTGTAGGAAAAAACCCCTCCACTTTTAATTTTACTAATTTTATATATTATTCATGTAACAATTTTCAGAGAAAGATTGATTAATACCCTTTATGGATGTATTTAATCATACACAGATATATAAATATAAAAATAAATAATAAATGTAAGTATTTTAACTATAACTTTAAAATATAATTAACCTATTGCTATATTTTAAAACAATGTATTATATTGAATTTATCATCTTAATAAGCTGTAGTGATTTTAATAAGCAACCAGTCAAATCATATCAATTATCTTGTATACATATTTATTATTCTCTATAATTATTGTACCTAGTCTAGCCAACAATTTATATTGTTATATTTAAAATGACATGCTTTCCCCCCAAACACAAGAGAAAACTAGAAAATTGTCTAGTTTTTAACAAATTTAAGGTAGCAAAATAAATGTATATAATCATAAAAGCATTTACATAACCTGTTAATTTATAGCCATCTTAAGAAATAAGAGTAAATTAAAATTATATGAAATGACTAGTCTTTTGAATCTTGTTCTTATGTAGGAATTGTCTAGGTATCTAAAAATTATTTATTAACTCAATTTAATATTTGTCTAAGGTCTTAAAGTTGCTTCAGATTATGGTTTTAGTAATGTATTAATGCCTTATGTTTTGTTCATAATATTAAAAGAAATTTTATAAGATTAAATGCTTTAAAATAGCATCTGTTATTACAATTCCATTTAATTCTCAAACAATGACTCTTTTTAGAATTTTATCGAAACATCATCAATTGTATGTATCTGTGGAAAACAGCTTTGAATAGCAGTGTGATGACTCTATGAGAGGTTCCCGTTACTATTTCCGTTTTACAGATGTGCCATTTATAAAATACTTAGTACTGTTAATCACCATTCTGAAAGCGTCACAGCTTGATCAACTTCATTCTGATATTCTGCTGCATAAACTAGGGCAATTTGGTTTGGGTCTAGACAAAAATTCCCCTTTGTAATTTCACTTATAGACAAGTTTTGTTACATGTACTAAGAGCGTAAGTAACGTGCTTTTAGGCATATTAGAAAGGCATGTTTTGCAGAAAAGAACTCATGTAAGTACCTATCTATTTTTTAAGCCAATCAAGATTTATATAGGTAAAAACCAATTTTACATACGCCTTTTAACTATAACATAGCATTTGGGTGAATGAAGACAAAATATAATTTTAAAATATATTTATAACAAAAAAAATCTTCTATTGCTGATATACCCATAAACTGCTCATATTATTGTTGATGTTATAATGGACTGGTAATTAAAATTAAAATACAGTTTTTATACTCTCTAAAGGGCAAAATAAGAAGTAATTCTATACATAGTTATTTTGTAATGATATACGTATCATTTATAAAACTTTAAAAATTATAGTTCCACCTAGCAAAAATATAGTTAGGCAGCAGCAGTTGCATAGACTAATAAGGAAATAGGAGTTAACATTTTTCTCTGAGCAAGACAAGAGAAAGCTCTCAGTTCTCGGGATAGTTTGGTTTGCGTGAAGACTGAGTTAATTTTAAAGACACTCATTTCTGTTTTCAGGCAGCAAAGTTGCAGGGCGGTCTTGATGGTGGTGGCAGTGGTGGGATCTGTGTGTGGCATCTAGAAGAGGGAGGGTAGGGGGATTGGTAGAACCATGCACAGAGCCCCCGAGGCCCTGCACGTTGCTCCTCAGGTGGAAGCAAGAGGTGCATGAACATAGCTGTCCGCTTAGGTGGGAGCTGAGAGGTGGCGAGAGGCCAGCGCTACCTTTAGGTGGGGGGGCCACCAAGCACTGTCTTTGGAGAAGCCAGTCGTGGTGGGGGGACTCATGGTGGCTTGTCTTCCAGCAACTGGATCTTTCTCATCACTTCTGCTGTCTGCTCCTCCTGGCCTGGGGCAGCCCTTCTGTTCCTGCAGCTCCTCCTTAGGAACTCAGTTGATTCTCCTTAGCTGTTGTGGTTTTCCTTCAAGTTCCAGGTTCCCGCAGACAATCCTAAAGGCCAATACTCTGTAAGGAAGATTCTAGCTCCTCATACCCCTTTTTATCAGAGCTGAGATTGTCAGGGTTTTCACATTTTTCCTGAATCAGTGGGATATGTTTTTGTGCCATCTGTGTCTCTTTTTTGACATAAAATTGGTCTTTAGCTGACTAACATTTCTGAAAAAAAAAAAGGATGTATAAAAATGCAAACATGGCTGCGTGTGTCACTGACTCCCATGAGAGGTGGGGAGGTCAAGGTCAAGTCTCAGGCTGGGCAGGTCCTGGCAGCCTCCCTGCTTACCTTTTCAAGGAGGGCTGTGCAGAGAGCCACGACTGAGCCCTGAGCACCATCCCGTAGCTGTGGCTCCAGCAGGCCACCTCCCAACACCCCGCAGAGCCCGGGAGCCCACGCCGGTGCCTGGGATGCAGCACAGGACCCTGCGCAGAGGGAGAGGGCAGGACAGGTGAAGTGGAGAATTCCTGTCCCCCGGCATTGCCCAGTGCTTCCTCTCCCCTCTCTCCTTTCTTCCATCTCTCTCATAATTAACTTTTTGGTATAAAAAATTTCAGACATAAATACATAAGGAGAAGTTGAAAGGCTAGTACAACGAACACTGCTAGACCGAACCGCTCACATTTTCCCTGTGTTCGCTTCTATCTATCTCTGTCTCTTTCTCTGCCTCTCTTTTGTTTTTGAAACATTTCAAGGTGATAGATGTCTTGACATTTCAGCATGCATTTGGAAGTAACATGCACATTGCACTGCATTTCCATGTGTCATTATGGACGTTAACCTCATTTTCCAGATGAAGAAAAAAGCTGAAGCACAGAGAGATAAAGAACTTGCCCAAAGTTACCTGATTAGGAAATGGCAGAACGGGAGTTTGTATCCAGCTCTTGCTGGCTGCAAAACCTGTGGGCGGATTTCACCGTGAACCTTTTGAGTCTGGAGGAGAGGCCTCAGGTCAGTGGCCATGACCTTTCACAGCTCTCTAGCACTTTCTTTTTTGGTGGCTGGCAGGTAAGGGGATCTGAACCTTTGACCTTGGTGTTATAACACTGCACTCTAACCAATGGAGCTAACCGGCCAGTCCTTCTAGCACTTTCTAATCTTCCTTTTTAGCAAAGAGAGGGCGGGCTGCCAGCTCAGAGTGTTTACAGGCAACAAGATCTCAAACCTAATAATGTTTCGTTTTCTTGATATTTAGTTCTACACTTAGCTATAATTTATGGCTACAGTTTTAAATAGGTCTGTGTTTTATATTTTAAAAAAATGCATGCAGTGGGTATAAAGAAACTTTTTGTATACAATTAGTTAAGTAAAAATGCAAATCAGTTTCCTCCCAAAAACTATTAAACAAGTAATAATATTGGTAGTACATGGCAAAAATTATAACAAAATTGTGCCTTCAACGTGGGAACTACTGCAGTTTTACAAACGTGGCTGTAAACAATGTGAGGGGCTGCTGTGGTGTAGACCACCCTTTCTCCCACCAGATCTGGGCCATTAGGGGCATTTCTGATCCTTCTGTCCTTCCGTGCCTTGGCTGTCTGAGGAGAGGGGAGAAGCAGCCATTGGTGTAGCCTTAGCTGAAGGAGGAACCGTGATGGGTCCCCTCCCTGCACCCACTGCCCACCTTTCCTGGCAGATTCCTTCCCTTTCGCATTCCCAGCAGCAGGTGTCTTTCGTGTGTATAGTCTGCCGTGAAATATGCATCTTTCCCCGGAGCAAAGCAAGCGATGGGCCACTTACCCACTCCTAGACCCTGGCTGTTTTCTCAGACGCATTCTGAGCAGCTAAACAGGCTTCTCCAATAACAATAATGACAATGTGAATAATAAAAAGATCTGACCCCTGAGTGACATACACTGTGTCTGGCCCCTACATTCACCGAGTTGTGGCGGGAAATAATAAGTAGAAATGAAAACTCTTTTGAATTGTATTCGTAGTAAAATGTCTAATCAAATTTCAGAAGAAACTTTTCAAAGAGAAAATAGACTTGAATAAGCAATACCCAAAGAGTTTTCCTTTTAAAAAAGGCAATTTAGTTTTTTATTTTTATTTAAAAAAATATTTATTTATTAATTCTAAAACAATAAAAAACCTACTATGTGAACATAACTTTATAAAAATGCTGTATTTAGGGAGAAGAGTTGTACTCTTTTAATTCTTGCAAATCTCTTTAATTTCTGCTGGATTCTCATATCTGCTTCTGCATTTAATCTATTGCAATATCACATGTTAAGTAGCCTCCAGAAAACTCCATGGGACATTTCTTTGATGCTGCTTCTGCAGGGCTGCCTCTGACAATCGTCCTCGAAGGATCAGTTTTCTTTGCTTATCAATATCTCCTTCTATTCGAGCAAAAGCGTGAGAGCCAATAAAAGAGCGCTCTGCTCCCAAGCCCGTGTCCTCTTCTTGGTTGACCTCCAGAGCACCTGGGTTTTCGCTTATTCTAATCTGCCGCCAGGAACCCCGGGCTCCCCTTCTGCATGTCCGATCTCTGCAGGTAAGAATGGCAATGACCGACTCTCCTCCTGTACAACCTCGGCAAGTACAGAGGCAGCAGCTGTTGCTAAGTAGCCCTTCAAGTTCAGAGACAGCAAATGCTACTGTTTCAATCGTTTCCCTATGAATCTCTAGGGATCTCCTCACAGTGCAAAGTGCTGTCGTGTGGCATCCTCTAAAGGATAACCTCGTTTTGCAGAATTGATGACACAGAATCCTGTCGAAGACACCCACTGCTCTTCGGCCAGCTGAAGTCCACTTCTGCAGCAGCTGCACAGGGAACTCTCAGCTGCTGTGTGATGGTGGCTCTTGTATTTGGGTCCCACTGTGTGAATGACGAACTGGGCAGCTAGATTAAATCCTTTTGCCAATTTTGTTTCACCTGTTCAGAAACCTCTAAGTTTCTGGAGTCCCTCCTTCAAATCAGGCCCTGCAAGCATCAAGATACTTTCTGGCGCAGGATTCTTATCTGTGAGACTCTCGTCGCTGGTATTCACAATGGCTGTACAGTTCGGTAGTGCCGCATGTCCTTCCCAAAGAACCACGTTCCCATTGATACCCTTATTATAAAGAAAAGGTGGTCTAATAGTGTCCTCCTGGAACGTTTCAGCTGTAGTATTAGAAGGTTTTAATTCATCTGGGTAGTGTATTCACTTCCACAAACTGGGAAGATGTACCCAAAGATCCATGGAACAGGAACTTAGGTAGCCAAGGCTCCTGTACTAGGGCCACATCACAGTGACATGGTGACACAAAGAGAGGCTTGATGTGAGCATGGAGGGGCACACAGTGTACAGCCCAGGTCACGCCCCCTGAGAGGGAGTAACGAGCGGAAAGACTTTTCGTTTTGGAAAAGTGTGTAAAGCCAAGTGTGATAACGGAGGGGGCTTCGGGGCCCCACAGTGAGCCGTGCCTCCTGCTGATGCAGCTCAACTCACTGCAGGTGGAAAGTCATGCTGCTGTAATTCTGCCTTTCCCCACCGCTGTGTGGAGAAGACCCTGAAAAGGTAGAATGAGGCTCAGCCTTAGTGCCCTCGATGAGCCGACCTTGGGTGGCTTGTTCCAAGGCTGTCGGCTGATCAGATCAGCTCTCTGGCCCTGCCCTCTCCAGAAACTGGCCCACGGTGAGGTCAGTTAATTCTTACAGTGACCTCTGTAGCAGGTACTGTCATGATCTTTCTAGTTCCCAGGAGAAGGCTGCAGGTGAGAGCGGTTACTAGCTGCCCACATGGGCAAAGCTGATGCGTGATGTAGCCACAGTCAGCCCAGCTGCCCTGGAACTCTAGAGTCCACACACATGACACCATGCTCGCATGTCCCTTCCTGTTCTGGATCTTTCCTCCAGATCACAGTCCTTTTGTCATGTTGGCAGGGGGGATCGAGGTCTATGCCAAGGTTTTCATGATGAGCAGCTGGAGTGGATGGACGTGTCATTTTCTAAGGCGAGGAAGACGGGGGTGTGCAGGTCTGGGGTAGTTAGTGGTGAATCAGGATTTCTGTTAAGCTTGAGATGCTCACTAGACAGCTGAGCGGAGCGCTGAGTCAGCAGTGGCATTTACAAGTCTGGAAAGCTCTTCTCTACTCCATGCACTTCTACAAACACGCCCTCCCCTCCCCTGCACACACACACACATGCAGAGACAGACAGAGACAGACAGACAGACAGACACAGCATGGCAAAATGACAAAATGTTAACGATTACGTTACCGAACCCATGCCAGGCTGCCTGCCCTAAACAAACACAAGCAAACCAAAAGTCAAATAGTTGGTGAACTAGGAAGCCCGCTTTATTCAGGAGCACTGGTGACCCGAGGGGAGATGCCGGGCGCACCCATCTCTCTGGGAAACCTGCAGGAGGACGGCCGGACGAAAGCAACTGAAAGACTCAGATTTCCTGAGGAGCTTTGTACAAGAGAGGGTGGAGGGAATGCAACGTGGGAAGGGAAGAGCTGCAGGGAGGGGCCGGGCTCAGATTCTCTCCACGGCTCCTTCTGGCTTCTGTCCTCATCCCTGCAGTCATCTCAGGGTCCTGCTTCGGGGTGGAGTCACTGCTTTACTGATGTCTTTTTTCTTTCTCAGGGTCTGGATAGTATCTGTCTTGTAGCAAGTTTGCAGCTCCAGGCTGACTGGAAAACAACTTTACATTTGTGTAAATAATGTCAACTTGCCCTATAAACAAGGTTCAAAATATTAAATAACCATGTGAAAAGAGGGAAGTCAGAGAAATGCATGCTAAGAAAAAAATCTGTCCGTTTTTTTCTAAAGCCCATGTGGCTTTAGGTCTCAACATGGCTTCAGTCCTGCAAACTCCAATAATTATTGAATATAAGAGATGGGTACATGGGTATTCACTGTATTCTTTTAAATTCTGGTAATGTTTGAAGTTTTTATTTTTATTTTGTCAGCTGGCTGAAAGGATCTGAACCCTTGACCTTGGTGTTAGCACACAGTGCTCTAACCAACTGAGCCAACTGTCCAGCCCCTGAAATGTTTTACAATTAAACATGTCATGAGAATTCTTTACTGAACCTGTCCTGTCCTCTCCCTCTGCCCCAATGTCCTGCACTAGTTCACGGGTGCTGGTGTGGGGCCCAGACAGAACACCTGGGTGGCTCTGCGGTGTGTTGGGGTGTGGTCTGCAGGAGCCACGGCTACAGGGGAGCTCTTAGGGCTGGGCTTCATGACCGTGCTGGGCCATGGCCCTCTGCACAGTTCTCCTTGGAGGTGAGCCTTGATCAGGTAAGCAGAGAGGTGACTATGACATCAAATGACCTGAGGCCAGGCTCTCACTTCCTCTGTCTCTGAGAGTCGGTGACATGTGCACCATGGACAGATTTTTTCATAGATCTCTTAATTCAGAAATCATTCAGAAACTTTTATTCAGCTAAAAGTTGGCTTTATGTGAAGACGGAGACACAGTTGGCTGAGAACTTGCCCACTGATTCAGGAAAAATGTAAATCCACTGGCAACCTCAGCTCTGATAAAAAGGCGTTCGGGAAGCTGGAGTCTCCTCTAGGGAGTACCGGCCTCCAGAATCAGCCATCAGGAGCCACATGCAGGAAAACCGTTGAGTGGAAGAGGACTCGCCAGCGGTGTGACCTGTGCCTCTGGCCATCTCTCCAAGGCCAAGTGAACAGGCACACTGCTTGTGGTTCTGCCCACTGGGGGGACTCCCTGTCACCACTGTCCTTCAGGGCTGCCTCAAAGTGGGGCTGGAGTGCTGCAGCCCACTCTCAGGTGGTGCCTAGATGTCAGGCAGAGCCACCTGTCAATCAAGCCTGACTCCCCTCAAGGCAGTCCAGTGGTCATAGGGCTGTCCCATGAGCCACATACATAAATTGAGAGAGGGAAGGCGGTGTAGCAGGAGCAGGGAGCACGGGCACCTGGGCTGCTCCTCATGTGACTTAGCAGTGCCTGCAGGGCTCCATCTCGTGTATGCCAGCTCCAGCTGATGGTGCAGTGCTGCTGTGCATTCTCCACTGATGATGCATGATAGGCAGCTCAGGTCACATGGTGACGTGGTGGCCCACAGTCGACTGTTGTCTCTGCAAAGGCCCAGTAGAAATATAAAAGCTGTTTCTCCAAAGGAGAGCAGTTATCTGCAGAAAACCCATGGTTTTGCTCCAGAGTCCTGAGTCCTCACTGTGATTTGCCTGTAGAGGTCTGCCAAGCACTCCCTGCGGAATCTCTGTTTGCCACTGACTCTTCAAGCACCGTCAATTCTTACAGGTTCTATGTCCCAAATGAGCAGCCTTCACGCCAGCCCGGACCTACTACAGAGCTTCCTCTTGTTATGGACCCCGAACTAGAAGCTTTTTGGATCACTGGGTAATTGGGTTGGAGTAACATGCCCCAATGAAGCGTATATTGCCTCCAAAACCCAGAGGCTCACTAGGCATTGTGCCTCTTTCTTAGTGGTAGGAGGGGCCAGACACAGCAACATGCCCTTCAGCTTGGAAGGAATGTCAGAATGTCCCAGACCATTGGATTCCTCAACGTCTCACTGTGACAGAAAGTTTCTTACAGATGTGCTTAGAGTGCTCACTTCTTCCTGCTTACCAGATCCATCAACATAACGTCAATGCAATGGACCAGAATGATGTTCTGTAGCATGGAAAATATGCTCAAGATTCCTCTAGACTAGGGCTATAGAGTTGATACACCCCTGCAGCAGGACAGTGAAGGGGAATTGCTGGCCTTCTCAGCAGAAAGCAGACTGCTTTTGATGGCCTTTACTAACAGTAGAGAGAAAAAGCATTCGCCAGACCAGTAGCATATCAGGTGCTAAGGGATGTATTGATTTGCTCCAGCAATGAACCTATAACTGCTTTTGATGGCCTTTACTAACAGTAGAGAGAAAAAGCATTTGCCAGACCAGTAGCATATCAGGTGCTAAGGGATGTATTGATTTGCTCCAGCAATGAACCTATACCTGGAATAGCAGCTGCAACTGGAGTCACCACCTTATTGAGTTTATGATAATCCACTGTCATTTTGTTTACTGCATAGGCCACATCAGCGAGTCTAATGGGGATGTGGTAGGAGTCGCCGCCTCTGCATCTTTCACGGGTGCTGCCATGGCACTGATCTCTGCAATTTGGTTTACTATTTTCATGTGTAGAAACAGTTCTAGTGGCTTTGACTTGGATTTTCCTACTGTATTAGTCCATTTCTGTTGCTTATAACAAAATACAGGGAACTGGGTAATTTATTTAAAAACAAAATATGTTGCTTACAGTTTCTGAGGCTGGGAAGTCCAAAGTCCAGGGAACATATCTGGTGAGAGCCTTGGTGGTGGCTATAAGGACAGCAGAGTATCACATTGTGAAAATGCCAGTCAAAGAGATAGAGTAACCTCCTTGTTCACTTTCCTTTTAAAGCCTCCAGACCACGCCCCTGATCACCATTTTTTTTTTTTTTGTCTTTTTTACTGACCGGTAACTGGATCGCAACCCTCGGTGTTGCACCTGCACCACGCTCAGCCAGTGAGCCAGAACTGGTCACCACATGGGATCCAAACCCCTGGCAGGAGCACCGCCGTGCTCCCAAGCGGCGCACTCTCCAGAGCACCACTGGGCTGGCCCCTGATCACCATTTTTAATCCATTCACTATTGCACATCCCTACAATCCAATCACCTCTTCACTGCCCCACCTGTCAATTACCATAATGGGATTTCATGCTCAACAGTCACAGTAGGGATGAAACCTCAGTGAGGTTGGGGCATCCAGTCTGCAGCCCCTGCTGTAATAGCCTGAGCATAAAAATCACAACCTCCCAAATGTCAGCAAAATGTCTCATGAGGCGCACCTGAGCCAGAGGGAATTCGGAAAGCATGTTCAGTCTAGCCAAGGTGACATATAAAGCTATTTTAAAACATCTCAAAACAAACTACGTACATCTCCACACTTCAGCATGTTTGGCTAATTCTGATGGCTTACTGTTTGACGCCGCTGTGGCCATTTGTTACCCATTTAACAGACGAGGAAATGGAAGCACAGAAAAGATAAGGGAACTTGTCCAGTTGCACAGTAAGCGGGGAGCTGGAGTTCATTCCCGCTCTGTCTAGCTCCAAAACCTGTGCTGTTCTGCGGCACTCAGAGTGGCCAAGCTGTAGCACGTGCATATGTGATGGTATTTAAAAGGACATTACATGGTAGGTGGACATGATGTCAAACCATGTAATGAGAAAATCATTCCCTTTTTCATTATCTTATTATGTTAATGAAAAAGTCTCATGTTAGTACCAGTATTTTTCTAACACCTCTCACCTCTATAGTACTTTCTTATCTCACTTTTTAAAAAAGAAAAATCAGGCCTTAGGCTTATGGCCTTACAGAAAACGTATATGTACATGAGGGTACTTCAAAACGTTCACGGAAAGGTTCATATCGTCTTGTAATTCTATTTTCCCAGAAACTTTTTGAAGTACCCTCGTGTGTATATGTATCTACACTATTTGTGTAATCTTGTGGGGGGTTCTCAATTCCTTTTAAGTTAAATTTACTCAAGTAGAAAAGGAAAAAGGAGAGTACATTTCCAAAAGAAAAACAACCAGTTCATTAATTGTGTGACAGTACAGGCAAAAACTGTAGCCACAATTGTGAATTTGGTGTGTGAATTACTAAATTTGCGGAAGGTTCTTCCCGACTGTGCTTCTTTTCACTAGGCAAGATCACTTTCCTTGAGAAGACAGGTTTTATCCATAGCTCCAGTGAATATTAAACTACAATATTAATTTTCTGGGCATTCTTAAACATAACTGAATCAGCTTCAATTTGCCTGGATAGACAGACATTTTAGTGGTTCGTAGCAAAATGTAATAAACTGAATAACTGTAGGCTTTAATGTAATCTCACACAATCCTATTACGTCCCAATTACTTTTTTGACCTTTATAGGATAGTTCTTGCCTTAAAAACACACACAATCTTCAGTTCTGAATGTCTTCTTCCTGTGCTATGCCAAGGAAATCAATAGATCAGAGAGAATTAATATCTTTCTGCGTCGATTTGTAATACGTGCTGTCCCAGGAAAGGCGTAATGCACACCTCCCGGGCATGAGAAATGCTTACTGAGCCTTGTTTGTGAAAATCTCTCCATTTGTCATTCCTGTGAATTTCAGGACCTCAGTAACATCTTTTGTTTTTCTTAAATTAATAAACAGATCAAGGATCGATTCTATTGCTGCTTACATGCATCAGAAAAGGTGAGAGGGTGGCTGAGTTCAACATAGATTTTATGCTGGAAAAAAACTTTTTTTGAAAATGAGTTTATAATGTATTTAGAGGTAAATGACAATGCCGATTATACAATCCAGATAGAACCAAGCGAGTATGTCAAATATTACCATCCACTTCTGAACATTCCGAGAGTAAAACGTAATAGATACGGACACGTGATGCACATCTTTATAAGTTCCATTCACCCACACACACTCATGCGAGTGGTTATCACATAACCTCTGTCTGAAGTCTGGCACCCTGATGTAAATCCAGTGTCCTAGTATCGGTGGCTTGTTTTTCCTTGTCTTTAATTTTTTGCACCTCAGTAACATTTTGTGTCTTCAAGTAATATTTAGAAATTTGGGGCCGGCCTGTGGCTCACTTGGGAGAGCGTGGTGCTGACAACACCAAGTCAAGGGTTCAGATCCCCTTACCGGTCACCTTTAAAAAAAAAAAGTAATATTTAGAAATTTGGGGCCGGCCTGTGGCTCACTTGGGAGAGCGTGGTGCTGACAACACCAAGTCAAGGGTTCAGATCCCCTTACCGGTCACCTTTAAAAAAAAAAAGTAATATTTAGAAATTTATCTAAGATATCTTACTGTGTGCTCTAAATGCTACCATTTTGAATCCCTACTCTTGAACCCATATGGCAATTAGTGGTTTCCTTTGACATACCACTAACGCAGGCAGAACGTTTTTATAATTCCAGAGTATAAATGATCGTATTTTATTTACCCGTGCTAAGCATATTATGAGCACCCAGATACTGATTGATTGAATCAATTTATACCTGTATTTTCAGTATTCAAACTGAGTGTGCCTTGCAAACACAATGCTTCATTTTACTAAAACACCATGTGGAATCCCAGGCAGACTTTGAGTCTGGCCATATTCCCCTCATCGCATTGAGGTGAAGCCACTGAACGAACTTAAAGGGTAAATAGATTGTGGACATTATATGTGTTGCATGGGGACAGCGAGAGCGGATGACCACAGTGATCACGATCACAGGAGTTGATGCTCCCAGCTTCAGTTCTAATGCTTTGTTTACGTCTCTGGGCTCTGGTGCAGTCATTCATGTTCCAGGAGAAATGAAATGCTCGCTCTGAATTTCTCAGCAGGTTGGGAGGGGTGGAGGTGAGGATGGGACAGAAGAGAACCTATCGGGCAACATGGTCCATACTGCCTGCAAAAAAGATTCGGGGCCTATGTTTTTTTCTTTTTTAATGGAAAATTTCAAAGTTATATTAAAATAGAGTAGAATAATAAAATCACAAGTACTCAATGATTTTGCTTTTATATTTCTCCCTACCTCAGGTTATTTTGATGCAAATCTATATATATGTTTGTAGTTTTTCAGAATGTAATTCTAAAAGATAAGGACTCTTCTTAAACATAACCATAATACTAACACAAAACCTAATGAAACTAATAATTCCTTAATATGATTAAATAAATATCTACTCTGTATTCCAATTTCCCTGATTTTCTCAAAAACTTTTTACAGTTTATTTGTTAAAATCAAGATATGTGGCATTGCAATCTGTTGCTATGCCTCTTAGGAGTCATTTAATCTCGATTCTTCTCTCCTATTTCCCCCCCTGCATTATATTTGTTGAAGAAGATGAGCTGTCTGTCTCATAGTTTCCCACAGTCTATATTCCGCTGACTATACCTGTGAGGTTCTTCCTCTCTCCCCTGTGCTTATTATTACCCGGGAGTCATATCTGGAGCCTTAATCAGATTCAGGTTTGATTTTTTGATGTGCAAAACCACTGCTTGCATCAGAGGCACAGGATGCCTGCAGGTGTGTCTTTTTGTCATGTTGCCGGGACTCTCTTTGACAGGTTGTCATGGTACAGCCAGGGGTTCAGGGTGTGGAGAACAATTAGCGACCACCAGCAAGTCATAATGTGCCTGAACATTACAGTTTGTGTGTGAGTTTCAGTCCTGCAAATAATTGGTATGCATTAAAAAAAAACAGTTTAGGACATTAATTACTGTCATATCTTTATTATTTTTTCTGTTTGGTTCTCTAAGTCTTCCCCCACCAGTCCCTCTTGCCTTATGAGAGGCCCCCTTTGCTTCCCGTGGACCTTGGCTAGGACCTTACCAGGCATTTCAGAACTCTAAATGGTAAGAGCCAGGCTCCATCTCCTATTTTCCTAGGAGGCTTCTTTGCCCTTAGACAAAGAAATGCACCTTCCCAGCAAACCAGCTCTGTGCACCAAGCCCGCCTGAGGGGAATCAGCCCTTCAGGCCACAAAGGTCCCATAACTCTCTTCTCCCAACAGGAGACCACAGCTCTTATTTGCACATGGAAAATAGTCTCCTTAAGTATTCAAAGTGTCCTGAGAACAAGTGACTGCCTGTTCTAATATGACTTTCTGTTTCCCTAGACTGAGAAGCTGCTGCTTCAAGCAAACAAACAAAAACCCCATTTATAGGATTTTGACTTTATGCATTTAATCAATAGATATTTAAAGAATACTATGATGCATAGAATACTATTCTACAGCAGTGCATTTCAATGCATTTCTCCTTTTTAATGGAGAAAAATATTTCACATCAAGACCTGCTCTGCCCACCCATGCACACATGCACACGCACACACATGCACACACCTACACCTGAAACAAAATTTCACTTAATGAAACTTGTCCTTAATATGTGAGAAGCATGCTGCTATTTGCTATTTCTTCCTATTTGCTTCCATTTTATATTACATAATTAACAAAAAGGTGGTTAGGCCACTAAATTGATTTCACTACTGAATAATAGCTTGTAAACCACAAATTGAATAACACAGCTATCAGAAACATGAAAAACTTTCTTTTCAATGTGCTAATATAGCTCTAGGCACATAGCAGATGATCAGCAAGTATTAAGTGACATATGCGATCCCTTCCCTTAAGGATCTTATGATCCATCTGTGAGATAACATGTAAACATTAAAAATAAAGATACTGAGGAAGTGGAAAGCATGGTGGGTAGTGCAGCTGTGGGCTTGCAGGTGGCAGGAGCTGCAGAGCCTGTGCTGAGAGAGGCTGTGGCTGGAGCAAGTGGCTGACACAAAGGCAATGGGACTTCTGGGAAGATGGTGGACTAGAGGTGCCCATGGCGTGTTTCTCCACAGAAGATCAAAACAAGCCCACCACCACCACAGTTTCCAGAGCCATTGTCCAGTCCCAGAACCATCACCCATCTCAGTGCAGTGGGCCTGTTGCTGCAGTCTGGACTCTGCAGATGTGAGGGAGGCAGCTGCAACCACCGTTGCCACTGCTACCACCACGAGGTAGCTACTGACACCTGCTGCTGTCAAGAACAATGCAGATGTGAGGGAGGAGGCATTAGCAGCCTCTGGTGCTGCTGCTGCCACCATGAGATAAGCGTGCTGCCACCATGGACACTGCGGATATGAGGGAGGCACTTGCATCTGCCACAGCCACAAGGTAACCCCACTGTCACCAAGGACACTGCAGATGTGAGGTAGGTAGTTACAGCAGCTAGTGCCCTGCTCCCTCTATGAGGTAACCCCTCAGCTGCTGTGGACACTGTAACAGCATAGGCTACCACCGTGGACACTAGCCAAGTGGGTGGCTGCTGCAACAGCCACTGCTTCAGTCACCACCACCACCATGCTGCTAGGCACCACCATTGTCATGTGAATAGCCTGCTGCTGCTGGAGCCACTACTACCATGCTGGCAACCTGCCAAAGCTACATAAACAACCACCACTGCCACAAAGGCAGCTTGCTACGACAGCAACAGCTTCAGCAGCCACAGCTGCTGTGCAGGTGGACTGCCAACAACTCAACTGAATTGACACAAGGAGGGTCACCAGTGGAGTCCAGGGAAGGAGAGTGACAGAAGCAACTACTCTGCCAGATGACATCAATGTACAGATATGAGAAATACGAAAAGACAGGAAAATATGAATCCAGCAAAAGAATACAATAACTCTCAAGTACCATACCCCATAGAGCAGGAAACCCTTTAAATGACTGAAAAAAAAATTCTAAGTGAAAATACTAAGGAAACTCAAGGAGGCGTAAGAAGATGCAGTTAGACAACACAATGAACTGAGCAAAACTATCCAAGATATGAAGAAGGAAATTTACAAAGAGATTAACACTTTAAAAAAGAAAGCAGCAATAACTCGTGGAATTGAAGGCGTCACTCAAATGAAATAAAAAACACAACTGAGAGCTTAAGCAGCAAGCTAGAGCAAGCAGAAGAAAGAATTTCTGATCTCAAAGACAGTCTCTTCAAAATAACTCAGGTGGGAAAAAAAAGAATTTTTAAAAAATGAAGAAAATCTAACAGAGAAGCAGACAACCTTGAGCACACGTGTGAATCATCGGTATTCCTAAAGGGGAGGAGAAAGAAAAGGCACTGAGAGCATATTCAATGAAATAATAGCAGGAAATTTCCCAGGTATAGGAAGAGACACAGACTTTCAGATGCAGGAGGCTCAAAAAGATCACCAAACAGATTTAATCCAAAAAGTCCTCTCTGAGGCACATTATAGTCAAACTGGCAAACTCAAAGACAAAGACAGAATCCTAAAAACAGCAAAAGAAAAGCATCAAGTCCACCTATAAGGGAATCCTCATCAGAGTAACAGCAGACTTCTCAATTCTACAGGCCAGAAGATGATATATTCAAAATACTGAAAGAAAAAAAATTCCAGACAAGAATACTATCCTAGTAAGGCTATCCATCAGAAATGAAGGAGAAATAGTGAAATTTCCCAGACAAACAAAAAGTACAAGAGCTCAACCGCTTGACCAGCCCTAAAGAATTCCTCAAAGGAGTTCTGCATCTGGAATCCAAAAAATGATAATCACTATCATGAACACACATGAAAGAACAAAACTGACTAGTAAAACAAAAGTGCAAATGAGAAAGAGAAAAAAACTAAATTTTACCACCTCCAAAACCCAACAAACACTGAAGACAAACAATAAAAGAAAAGAAAGAAACCAAAGATATTTAAGACACCCAAAAGAAAATCAGAAAAATGCCAGAAGACAATACCTTTCAGTAACAATCCTAAATGTAAATGAATTAAATTCCCCACTCAAAAGATACAAACTGACTGATTGGACTAAAAAGGTAGGCCTAACTATATGCTGTCTACAAGAGACTCACCTCATCTGTAAAGATACACACAGACTAAGAATAAAGGGATGAGAAAAGATATATCAGGCAAATGGAAATCAAAAATGAGCAGGACTAGCTATTCTTATATCAGATAAAACAGACTTTAAACCAAAAACTACAAAAAGAGACAAAGAAGCCCTTCATATAGTGATAAAGGAATCTATCCAACAAAAAGACATAACAATAATAAATATATACGAACCCAATATCAGAGCACCCAGATCTATAAAGCAAACACTAGTAGACTTAAGAAAAGAGACCCAAAGAGGATAATACTTGGGGACCTGAACATCCCTCTCTCAACAATGGACAGATTATCTAGGCAAAAAAGCAACAGAGAAACACAGGATTTAAACCACACTTTAGACCAACTGGACTTGGCAGGTATCTATAGAACATTTCATCCAACAACCTCAGAATATTCATTCTCATCAGAACATGGAACATTCTCCAGGATAGTGTCCATGTTAGGTCACAAATTAAGCCTCAACAAATTTAAAACAACTGAAATAATTCCACGTATCTTTTCAGACCACAATGGATTAAAACTAGAAATCAATAACAAGTGAAACTGTGGAAACTGTACAAACACATGGAAATTAAACAATGTGCTCCTGAACAACATATTGGTCCAAGAAGAAATAAAACAGAAAATCAAAAAATTTCTTGAAACTAATGAAAATAAAGACGTATCATAGCAAAACATGAGGGATACTGCAAAAGTAGTACTGAGAGGGAAGTTTATTGAAATAAATGTTTACATCAAAAGAATAAAAATATCAAATAAACAACCCAATGCTATAACTTAAAGAACTACAAAAACAACAACAATCCAATCTCAAAATTAGTGGATGGAAATAAACAATTAGGATCAGAGAAGAATTAAATAAGATAGAGACCCCCAAAATGATACAAAAGATTGATGAAAGAAAAAGTTGTTTTTTTGAGAAGATAAAAAAATAGAGAAAACATTAGCTAGGCTAACTAAAAAAAAAAAAAAGGAGAAGACCAAAATAACAAAATTAGTGATAAAAAAGAGACTTTCCAACTAATACCACAGAAATAAAAAGAATCATTAGAGAATATTATAAACAACTATATGCCAACAAATTAGAAAACCTGGAGAAAATGGATAAATTCCTGGACCTACAAACTACCAAGACTGAACCAAGAAGAATGGAAAACCTGAACAGACCAGTAACAAGCAGTGAGATTGAAGCAGTAATCAGCAGTCTCCCAATAAAGAAAAGCCCAGGATGGGATGGCTTTACTGCTGAATTCTACCAGACCTTTAAAGAGGAATCAATATCAATTCTCTTCAAACTATTCCAAAAAATTAAAAACAGAGGCCATTCTCTCAAACTCATTCTATGAGGCCAGCAACACAATACCAAAACCAGACAAAATACAACACCACCAAAAAAAAACTATAGGCCAATATCTTTGGTGAACATAGACACAAAAATCCTCAATAAAATCTTAGAACACAGAATACAGCAATACATCAAAAAAATTATACACCATGATCAAATGAGATTCATCCTAAGGATACAAGGATGGTTCAACATATGCGAGTCAATAAATGTGATAAACCACATCAACAAAATCAAGGACAAAAACTGTGTGTGATTATCTCAATAGATGCAGAAAAAGCATTTGACAAAATTCAACATCGCTTCTTGATAAAGACTCTCAGCAAATTAGATATAGAAGGAAAGTATCTCAATACAATAAAAGCCATCTATGACAAACCCACTTCCACTATCATCCTGAATGGGGAAAAGCTAAACGGTTTTCACTTAAGAATGGGAACAAGACAAGGAGGCCCACTCTCACCACTCCTATTTAACATAGTATTGGAAGTACTGTTCTGAGCAATCAGGCAAGAGGAAGAAATAAAGGGCATCCAGATTGGAAAAAACAAGGTCAAATTGTCCCTGTTTGCAGATGACACAATCCTATATACAGAAAGCCTAAAGATTTTACAAAAACACTTAGAGTTACTAAGTTACTGATAACGATTTCAGTAAAGTTGCAGGATACAAAATCAAAATGCAAAAATCAGTAGTGTTTTTATACTCCACCTACAGAGTATCAGAAAAAGAAGTCAAGAAAGCTAGCCATTTACAATAGTCATCAAAACAAAACAAAACAAAGAAACCCTAGGAATCAATTTAACCAAGGAGGTGAAAGATCTCTACAATGAGAACTACAAATCACTGTTGAAAGAAATTAAAGAGGACACCAAAAGATGGAAAGACATTCCATGCTCTTGGATTGGAAGAATTAACATTGTGAAAATGTCCATACTACCCAAAGTGATCTACAGATTCAATGCAATCTCCATCAAAATACCAATGGTGTTCTTCACAGAAACAGAAAAAACAATCATACCATTCATATGGAACAACAAAAAATCAGGAATAGCTGAAGCAATCCTGAGGGGGGGTAAAAAAAAGCCAGAGGGATTACAGTACCTGACTTAAAACTATGCTACAAAGTTATTGTAATACAAATAGCATGGTTCTGGCATAAAACAGACACTCGGACAAATGGAACAAAACTGAGAATCCAGAAATCAACCCATAAATTTACAGCCAACTGATCTTCAACATAGGCACCAAGAACATATATTGGGGAAAAGACTGCTTCTTCAATAAATGCGCTGGAAAAACTGGACATCCATATGTAGAAGAATGAAACTAGACCCTTATCTCTTGCTATGTACCAAAATCAACTCAAAATGGATCAAAGACTTAAATATAGGATCTGAAACTATAAGACTCCTAAAAGAAATCATACAGTAAACACTTTAGGAAGCAGGACTGGGCAAAGACTTTAGGAATATGATCCCAAAAGCACATGCAACAAAAGGAAAAATAGACAAATGGGATTGTATCAAACTAAAAAGCTTCTGCACAGCAAAAGAAATAATCAACAGAGTGAAAAGACAACTTACAGATTGGGAGAAAATATTTGCAAAATATGCACCTGACAAAGAATTAATATCCAGAATATATAAGGAACTCAAACAACTTAACAGTAAAAAACCAAATAACCTGATCAAAAAATGGGCAAAGGAGCTAAATAGGCATTTCTCAGAGGAAGATATATAAATGGCCAAAAAACACATGAAAAAATGCTGAACATCACTCAGCATCAGAGAAATGCAAGTCAAAACCACATCGAGATATCATGTCTCCCCAGTTAGGCTGGCTACTATAAAAACGATAGAGAATAGCAAATGCTGGTGAGGATGTGGAGAAAGGGGAACCCTCCTGCACTGTTGGTGGGGCTGCAAACTGCAACCGTTATGGAAAATGGCATGGAGGTTACTTGAACAACTACAGATAGAACTGCCATATGATCCAGCGATTCCACTGCTGGGTATATACCCAAAGGAATGGAAGTCATCATGTCAAAGGGACACCTGTATCCTCATCACAGCTCTATTTACAATAGCAAAGAGTTGGAACCAATCTTAATGTTCATTGATGGGTGAGTGGATAAGGAAAATGTGGTCCATAAACTCAAAAGAATACCACTCTGCCATGAAAAAGAATGAAATACTTCCATTCACAGCAGCATGGACTAACTTAGAGAAAATTATGTTATGTGAAATAAGCCAGGCACAGAAAGAGAAATACCTCATGTCCTCACTCACAAGTGGGAACTAAAAAATAAATAAAAGAAAAAAAGAGAGAAAGATACAGCAATCATAATAATATGTTGAACTTTCAAGAGGAGAAAATAGAACTGAGGTTACTAGAGGTGGGAAAGGGGCGGGGGGTAAGAGAGGAATTAGTAAAGGACCATGGAAAATGTTTACATTGTACATTGTTGAATATGCTAATTATCCTGATGCGAGCATCACATATTGCACACAGAGACTGATGTTCAACTCTATACCCCACAAATGTGTACAACCAACTATGTTACAATAAAAAAGAAGAAAGTTTATACAAGAATGGGTGACATAAAGAAGCTACATGACTGAAGTCTCAAGGCGGTAGCATATGATTAAGAAATGAAAAAATGGTATAGATGGTAAATTTTGTGAGTTAAGGTAATAAATGGTTATCCCTTAAAATAGAAATATAACCAATTTATTTTTGTGATTAAAAAACCTGATTCTCGGTATCAATTTTAATTTAACTTTAGTTGTGAAACATTTATGCTACAACTTGGCAAGTCCGCTGTAGTGAAGGGAGAAAAAAGGAGCATACTTATGAACTACACTTTTGTTCAGTCACCAAATCCAAAGGGTAATAATGTATTAAAACAATATGTTCTGTTTTAAGTCTTGGCAAATAAGACATTTGGTTTCCTCAAGTTTTCTTCCTGTGTAACACAGTCTAGCCCACCTCACCCATTGCTCTGTAAGTTGCCCTGTAGTAAAGTTCTTTGCTTTATCATATGGAATGGCCTACTTTGTTGTTTGGCCTCGAGATACCTTTCCAGTTAGTGGACAATGTGCCCTTGGTTCCCCTTCAGACAGAGCACTGCACCAGAAGGAAAAGGAAGGGGCCGGCCCCGTGGCGCACTCAGGAGAGTGCAGCGTTGGGAGCGCAGCGACGCTCCCACCATGGGTTCGGATCCTATATAGGGATGGCCAGTGCGCTCACTGGCTGAGCGCGGTGCGGGTGACACCAAGCCAAGGGTTGCGATCCCCTTACTGGTCACAGAAAAGGAAAAAAAAAGAGGAAAAGGAAGGACCTAAAACTGCACCTAACAATATGGGTAAACATCATCAGTAGTAATATCTAGCAAACACAAACCAGTATACACTGTGCGTTTTTATTCAAACAAAGTTCAGAAATAGGCAAACTTACTCCGTAGAGTGAGAAGTCAGAATAATGGTTACTCCTGAGGGGGTAGTGACTGGAAGGGGGCAGGAGGGGATTTCTAGAACGGTTATATTCCTTGGTCTGGGTGCTGGTGGCAGGATATGTTCACTGTGGGAAAACTCATTGAGTTTTACATTTAGGATCTGGGTTTGTTATAGTTCAATTAAAAGTGAAAAAACAATCAAATAGATAGGAAGTGACTAGAACTGGTACCACAGCTTTTGATGTAACTGTCCCATGTGATTCCAGAGTCAAAACACAGGCTGTCTATGCAGACATGGCAAAGTTCATAATGAAGGTGAGCATCCCAGGAATGTAATCCAACTCCAGTATTTGCCAGCAGCATGATGATTTTAGGGGCACAGAAACTTTATTCCCTTGTTTGCCTTAGCAGAATTCTTTTTGGCCCTTTCATCAGCCCTGAATTGAAATGGTGAAACAGTACAGCGAGAGCTAGCTAGCTGATTAGCATTTGACCTTGGGCAGGTCACTCTCCGTGTCTGAGCCACAGTTTCCGCCCCTCTCAAATGGGAATAATCATGCTTGCTTTGCAGTTGGCAGAGTGGACGTGAGTGGAAATGCTGCCGTGCCTATGACATGCCTCACATATTATGTGCAACATGCATGTGCACCATGAATAGTAATTTATTTTTCTCCCCACCCCCTTCCTCCTCTTTTTCCTATTTTTATTCCTGTTTTCTCTCTAAAGACATCAATGGGTATGCAGTATGGGTTGGAAGGAGTACACCATTCCACATAATGGGGGTAGGATGACAGACGAGTGTCCTCCACGTAGTAAATGCCCAATGACATAAAAAGATTATACAATATCCCTGGATTTTCTACAACAAACTAATGCATCCAAAAAGAAGGAGTTGTCTGTGTCTCAGCTACATCCCCCTTCTCTAGGCAGAGCAACCATTTTCTCCATCTTTCTCATTTTCGATCTCTTTAACAATGTTTAACATTTTCTTCCAGACCTCTTCAAATTCCCCATTTCATTTCAAGCCTAAGCTGGACCCAGTACCTTCTAATGCTGGGGTACAAGTTCCAGCAAGGAAAGGGGGTCAATAAATAGGGGAATGTGGTCATGAGCAGGAGGAGCCCTGTTGCTTCCTGGGTTACAGGAACACAGACCAGTGCGCCTGCCACTGTCGCTGAAGGGTCCTGGCTTCCTCCAGGGAGGGACTGGTCGATCAGCAAGGCTGGACCAGGCTCAGATGCACGACATCCAGTAATTGGCTGATTTGCTCTGATATTTCCATCCTCTGTCTTTCAGCAGCATCACATGTGCAGACTGAATCTAGCAACTAGGACAGAATGAAATCGGGAAAGCCGAGACATCTATGCCAACTTCTAAAGGTATTGCTCACTACTCTTACAGGGGAGGTAGGTGGAAAAGTCAACACCACCATTATACTGTCTAAAGGGGCTATTTTTCTAATCTGCCAGGGGAAAGATAGCTATGTTTTTGGACAGATGAAGAGAGAAAATAAGAGGCACAGGAATTTGACAGTGTCTTAGTCCATTTTCTGTTGCTATAACAGAATACCACACACTGGGTAATTTATAAAGAAAAGAAGCCTATTTGGCTCATGTTTCTGGAGGCTGCGAAGTCCAAGGGCAAGCCTCTGGTGAGGGCCTTCCTGCTGAGTCATAGCATGGAGAGGGCATCACATGGCCAGAGGGCAAGGGCGTGCCAGCTTAGGTCTCTCTTCCTCTTCTTATAAATCTACCAGTCACATCATGGGCCCCCTCCCTGATGACCTCATTTAATCCTAATTACCTTCCAAAGCCCCCCCTCCCCCAATACCATCAACATATGAATTTGGGGATTAAATTTCCAACACATGAAATTTGGGGGACACATTCAAACCCTGGCAGACCGTACGTTTGGCTCTGTGTCTAATACATAGTTGGTACTCAGATGTTGTTTCCTGTTCCCTAGATCTGATCCGAACCCATATTTCTTCTTTCCAGACCCCATGCAGCATATATTTAGAAAACAAAATCACTTGCTTGACTTTCTAAAGATGTTTGCTGCTGCTAGACTCAGGCTGGCCAGGGAGAGTGTTTAGCTAAGTGGGGGGAATTAAACACATGATCCTCATTCCTGCTCAGGGACTCTGGAAGTGCTCTTCTCCTCTCACAACTTCTGGGTAGAATCAGAACACAGCAGCTCCACCTGCTCCCCATAGCCCACTGGGAAGGCCTGGCTATTTCTGGAATGGAAGACATGGAAGCAAGTCAAGCTCTGTTTCTGCAGGCAGGCCGGGCTCGCTTACCCCCAGGCTCGGCAGTGCACTGGAGTGTTGCCAGCCCGTGCCTGTATCCCCACCAAGCGTGGGCCCTGGGCTGTCACTGGGCCTCTCCAGGCCACAGTGAGAGGCAGAGGCACGACCAGCAATTGCTGCACTCTTTCCATTTTGCAGGTTTCAGGACCATAATGATGGCAGCAACATTAATAGTAACCCTTATAATTTGCATTGAATTTTAATTTCCAGAATGTCAGTCTGCCCTATCTTGTGATCATCTCATCACATCTTCAAGATTTCCAGAGGCGGGAGAGTATGAGTTCCATTTTACAGACAAGGAAAGGAGTGGGGAGAGATCTGCCTTCAGTCAGGTCCACAGCAGAGGCCTGGCCTGGGACTCCAGGCAGGCCGGCATCCCAGTGGCGAGGCCGGAGCACAGCTGGGGGGTCGCACGACCCAGAACATGTCCCAGTGCTGCCCTGCCATGGCTGCTGTGTGCCCAGTGGGGTTACCTGACTTGGTAAGTCCCCCTGGGAAGGGCAGGGGAGTCATGACGGCACCTGCTTTGTGGAACAGGAACTTAGGTAGTCAAGGCTCCTATACCAGGGCCACATCACAGTGACATGGTGACACAAAGAGAGGCTTGATGTGAGCATGGTGGGGAACACCATGGAGAGCCCAGGTCACACCCCTTGAGAGGGAGTAATGAGCAGAAAGAGTTTTAGTTTGGGAAAAGTGTGTAAAGTCAAGTGCGATAATGGAGGGGGCTTCTGGGCCCCACAGTGAGTGGTGCCTCCTGCTGATGCAGCTCAACTCACTGCATGTGGAAAGTCATGCCAGCGTTGCCCTGGTTCCTGCTGGGCATGGTAGGAAATACATGGTGCACGCACCATTTTGTCTTTCTAGCGTCCAAAAGAAAATTCTGTAATCCTGGGAACATCTGGTCTCAAAGGTTTCAGATAAGACATCGTGACCCTGTATGAGAAAGAATTTTAATCCTCCCTTCCTGAGCCCCAGTAGGAGGCTTGCTCTGGAGAAGTATGACTCGAGGTATGATTTGTATACCAGCTGCTGGTCATGATGGGGCGAGTGTGGGCCACGATTTCACTCAGTTCTGCAGCTAGTGCAGCTCATTTGTGTCTGATGGCAAGGATTTGCTTGTCCTCCAGCACACTGTTTTATGAGATATCCTCAGGCTGAATCATGCTACGTGCAGCTACTCCTTCCGGGACTCACAGCTGTTGGCTGGCTGTCAGTGGGCAGTCCTGGCATGGCTGGTGTGCCCGCTGCCATGCGAAGTGCATGCTCTGACATTGGCCTCACACATTGTCACGAGGAGAGTTTTCTGTAACTCCATGGGGCAGGGGCGGAGAGGACAGAACTGGATTGCAAGGATGAGCTCCATGGTCACTGGGCTCTGGTCTTGGGCAGATCGTTCTAGCTGGGTTTTCACTCCAGGAGCCACCGTGTGGTTGGCTCTTTGGTAGAACCATAACTTCATGGGCAAGTGCCAGTTTGTCTTTTGCTCCCACTTGCCCACTCTCTGGAACATCCTCTGTTGCTCTACAGTGAACCTTCCTGGAGGCCCCAGCCTTTCAAATGTGCTCTCAGGAAAACAGACACCATCAGCAATTCATTCTTCAGTGTGAAACTGATTCTGAGGGTTCCCTGCCTAAACTGTTACAGTCGATTCTCAGTTTTGCAGTAGTCATGACCTATACAGTCGCCAGAAACACTGAGTCAGGGAATACTTGCTCCTTGGGGAAATGCAGGGTGGGGACCTGGTCACAACACAGACTCTGGTCAACTGATCAATATATAACCTTGTGTTAATGTGTGTTTCTGTTTAAAGACACCTTACTTAATATACAGTTCTTACAAATAGTTAAATGCAGTTTAAAAAAATAACAAAACGATATTCCAGTTATAGTAATGTAATCACATGTTTCTTTGGCTTTCAGTCTTATGACAATGCTGCTTATTACACTTTTTAAAAATTGGTTCTCATCTTGTGAATCCACAGATTTGGCTGCTTTCCCACCTTTTCTATAGCTTCATCATGCCCTTTCCAGAGAGGACTCATGTACAAATTGGTGAATATCCTCTTCCTTTTCCTGTATGTACCGTATTGTCGATTCACTAACGTTGAACTCATGGCCAAACAGCGCTGTAACTCATGCCTGGACAAAGCTTATCTAGCACGTGTATTTTCCCCATAAAGCACTCTCTTCTTGCACTTATGAACACCAGACAGCACTTCAGCACCACACACAAGGGCCATTTTAAACAGAGAAATCACCAACAAAAAGCACAAAAATGTGAAAAATGGGGTACTGAGAAAATCATAAAAAGGCCACTTGTTTAGAGCATGAAAGCTGAGACAGGAAGGCAGAGCATCACCTGTCCCACCTCAGCTGGGGACACAAGCATCGGTGACTCAGTTTTTTTTGCCACTCTGCAAATGGCCACATTTTGATTTAGGACCTACAAATAAGTTTTATCAGTAGGTGATTGCACAATGAGGGTCAACTGCATTTTCATTTTAAGCTTCATTTCTTACTGTACAAGGATAGGTGGTGCCCCCTATAGGAGGAGTGGGTGAGAGAAGTTTTGGGGATCAGGGGACCTTTTCTCTATGTCCCTGGATGCTACTCGTAGAGAGACTCTCTCAAACCAGAACCTCTGACGTTGGTCCCGGGACTCAGGAGCAAAGCTGCAGGGAGAGTTGGAAACTGGTCCCCTGGACATTAGATCCCAAGATCTTTGTGGGCACCAGCTCCAACAGATTTCTCTACTCAGGGGTGTGAAAACTCCCTCTTTTCACCATTTTCTTCTTATCCATTCTGTAATGACTTTAAGATGAAAACAATCCCTGTTGCTCCTAGAGGTGGCACAAATACTTTCATATGAGACACAATAATACTCATGTCTTGTGATCTCCCAGTAGAGCAGCAGGTGTTGGGACACCATACTATGTGCTGGGTGCGTCATGCATGCCTCTGTGAGCAGTCCTAACAGCTGAGGGGCGGCCTTCATCATCCCATTTATGATGGAGAACTCTGGGACTCAGAAAGCTTAGGTAAATCACCCAAGGCTGCATGGTTATTGTATCAGCCTGTTTTGTGTTGCTATAACAGAATGCCTGAAACTGGGTTATTTATAAAGAACAAAGGTTTATTTAACTCATGATTCTGGGACAGCTACATCTGGCATGGGCCTCAGGCTGCTTCTACTCATGGCAGAAAGTGGCAGGCAGCTGGTGGGTACAAGCAGATCACATGGCAAGAGGAAGCAAGAGAGAGAGAGAGGGGAGGTGCCAGGGTCTTTTAAACAACCAGCTCTTGCAGGAACTAATAGAGGGAGATCTCACTCAGGGCCCCCTCCCCCAGGGAGAGCATTAATCCATTCATGAGGGATCTGCCCCTGTGACTCAAATAGCTCCCAACACTGCCACACTGGGGATCAAATTTCCATATGAGTTCTGGGAGGACAGTATGTCCAAACTCCATCAGTCATTCAGAGGGAAGATTGGGATTTGAACTCAAGTCTGCTGCCTCCAACACCTTTGCTTTTCTGCTGCACGAAGAATGAATCACCATGTCTGTGATGGACTTGAGTGACAGGCATTTTTGGTCTAACTCATGTTCTCACCCCAGTGTCACGGCTGAATTGACCCTTCCTCTTGGGTTGATCCAAGTGTGCCCGAAGCCTTGTGATGGTAGATGAGACTGACTTGGGGCAGCTACTGGCTGTGAGACTGAGAGCCCCGAGGATGGACAGGCCGTGACTGTTGATAGCCCTGAGGCATGAGACCTGGATGAAGCTCAGTGCTCACGTGAGATGAAGGATTCTTGGGCCTAGGGAAGGGGCAGTCAGGACCCCAGCGAGGCTGAAGTCCAGGCACAGGGAGAGTCAGGAGAGGTGGAGGTAGGGTTGGAAGGGGCAGAGTGGGTGTCATTAACGGTGACGCTACTAGGAAGGTATTAAGGCAGGTCTCCTCTGTCAATTACTCCTCCAGGCAAGATCTCTGAAGGAATTAGATTTGGAAGACATTTGGCAATAGTCCAGGCAAAGGGACCTTTCCTGTTAGCTGGGGCTCTGGACCCACACTCTGGTGCAGAGCCCCAGTAAGCCAGGCTGGGCACTGTGCAGAAGTCCTTTCTCTCTCATAGGGAGGTCTGCACAGCCCTTAAGCAAAGCAGACTGAAAGGCTGGCAGTCCCTATTTCCTCCATGAATAAGCCCAAGTCTTGGATCTTACCTCTCTGATCTAAGGAAAGTCAAGTGTAGAAGGTGTGCAAAACACATGTGCACGCACACGTATGCACACACACGTGCACACACACATGCACGCACACACACGCTGATGAGCAGCAGAAAGGAGCAGAGACAGCAGGGTTTCCCTAGTGCCAGGAACAGAGCTGGCCTCTGCTTCTGCTACAGACCTTTTCAGCCCAGGGCAGTAGCCCAACAACAATCCGCACGGCAGGGAGAGGTGAGACTATACAAAAAGGAGAAAGGGAATGGGCTGCTCAGGTAGTCCAGAAACATTTACCTTTCTGATTTCTAGGAAAAAGAGAAAGAAAAGGAGAAAGTGATGGCTGCGCCTGCTCTGGGGGAGTAAGCCCGAGGCCACTCACCTCTGCACACACGAGGAGGGAAGAGTCTCAAGGCGAAGGGATTTGGGAGGCCCAACCCCTGTGTACACCAACATTGAACTTGGTGCAGCAATCCCACCTGCCAGCCCAGTGGCCAACAACGTATCCTTGACCTGAGCATCAGTTTATCCCTTGGAGAGGAAGAAGCTGACAGATCATGAGAGTGGGGGACATAGGCCGTGAGTTTGTTGGAGGACAGGGTGCATGGTATGGAATCAAGAACGGAAAACTAGGCAATGGGACGGAGTAAAGGCAGGGCCTGGTGAGAGAGCACTGGGGCTGCAGGCGGGAGTGATGGTCGACACTGGTTCTACTTGTGGCCACCGGCAGCTTTGGAGAAATTTTCCTGTGTTTGGAGAATTTTCCACACTATCAGCCTTTCCCCCCAAGACAGAAGCTGGATCTCACTATTCCAGCCCCTTGCACCTGGACTATGGCATAGAAACGAATAAGCTGTGTGATACTGCAATTCCGAAGTAAGCGACAAGAGAAGGCAGGGCGAGGTGGCCTCAGTCGTAGGGGCCGTGGCCAAAGCCCCTTGGCACATGCGTGGTGTCTGCTGGCTGGGTTTGGGCATCGCTCCAGCTGCTTTGCCTCCAGACTGACCCTCTGACCTCTGGAAGTTCTATGAGACCAGCTATTTGATAGCCTTCAATAGATCCATTTTCTGTTTAAGTTCAGTGGAGTGGATCCAGTGGGTGGAGGCAGGGGAACTTCTCCCAATTCACAGTCGCTTGCTTGTTTCCACTGGTGGTGGAGCGTCAGCATGAATGGACCAGGCCGGCGAAAGGTGAGACCAGGATGATGAAGGAAAGAGGACCAATGTCACGATTCTCAGCTTTGGCAGCACTGACATGCTGGACTGTGTAACTCTTTGCTGTGAGGGGCTGTCCTGAGCATTGTAGGGTGTTTAGTAGCATCCCTGGTCACTCCTCACAGATGCCAGTAGCACCCCAACCCCGAGGCTGTAGCAATCAAAAATGTCTCCAAACATTGCCAAGTGTCCCCTAGGGGGAATTGTTGGTGACCGATTCAGCCTAATCACAGCTGGCCCAGTTCCCTAGTGAGAAGGACTGCTCAATAATTCCAGAAGCACAATGTCATTAGACTTGCATGGTATTTGTAATTTGTAAATGTATGGATTCGTGCTTAAGTTAGCCTCAAATAACATGGAGAGATGAATAGGCACATCCACAGATGTGTGTATGGCCTGTTGCATAGTACACAGTTGAGGTTTCTAAATCAAGTTAAAGGAACCACTTTAGTGGCGATATCTGAACTAGTAGACAAATTAGAGTTCAGGCCCTACTATGTTGAACCCTGCTTGGGAATTAAATATGAGGGGGTCTTCAAAAAGTTCATGGGAAGATTTGTATTATCTTTTAATTCAATTTTCCCCTGAACTTTTTGAAGGACCGCCATACAGTGAGAATTTAAATACTTAGTGCCTTCTCGTGGCATAGTGACTTGACTTGACTCACTGTTTACAAACTTGTACCCAAACAGGGACCCGGCATTTCGGTGTGCTGGTGGACTTTCAGTGTCCGGTGATTCCTGCGTGTATTTCTGTGAGCAACATACCTATGCTGATTCTCATCAGGAACATTGTGGTTTTCTAAATCTCAAATGGGTAGAAGAGGCCCACACTTAAGGTTTCCATTTTAAGCATGGACACTCAATCAACTCATGTGGCATCTTTGGGAAACAGTTACAGCTAATACGTGTATCAGGCTACTGCTTTAGCGTTACGTTTCCTGTCGAGATTTTTTTTTTTTTTGATGTGTTCAGATAAAAGTTCTCTTGAAAGGAGAGATTAACTGGTCTGCCTTGGCTGTCCCTTCCTTATCTCCTCCCTGCACCGAGTTGGAGCTGACCGTGGCCCGTGGGCTACGGCAGCCTCGGCTGCAGGAAGGTCGACCCGTCCAGCCTTTCCGCTCCTGCTACTCTCATCATCAGGCCTGAGCTGAACAGAACATTTTCCAGAAAGCAAACCAACGTCTTTTGGGGTATTTATTCCATGACGGCAGGAACTCATTTCCTCATGGCTATTTGATTACCCTGGTGTTACCTCAGTTTCCCTAAGATGGTTATTCTTAGGGAGGCCAAGGACATGACCACTTGGAGAAAGTACAGACTAACAGGAGCACACGGTGGGAGGACCAGCAGGGCAGCATGGCCGGCACGTGGCAGTGAGTGTGAAGTGGGGCCAAATGACCGCCAGCCTGCTCCCCGCCTGCCCCACCTGCCTCGACGTCCCTCTCAGACCGAGCTGCCTTCTGCCACGCTGCTGTGCTCTCCAGAGCTGTGTCCTGAGCTCACAGAACTGTCATGCTCCTGGTCACATATGATGTAATCCAGACAGCCTGGAAACAGTAACGGTCACCCCAGAGCACCTCACCGACGGGTATTTTTCTCTGACTTCTTGATGGGTCTCTACTCTGGCTTCTGCTAATACCCCTGTTGCCAAAACTCCTTGCTGGGGACAAAACGCCGTCTCATTAGGAGGGACCAGGCTGAACTATATGAAGCAATGTCTGTCAGCTTGGAGGAAAACTCTCATCTAGCCCAGAGAAGAGCTTATTCTGGAAAACGACACCAAACTCTGTAAAATCCAGTCCTAAAATTTAACTATTTTAAGAATGTGCCGCAATCATGGCTGGACACGGAATATTTCTTACTCCATGTCTTCTGTTATCGGAGGAAGATAACCCTTCCCCCTCTTACCTCTAGCAAGTGTTGTTCCAGTCCTAGGAATCGTTACACACACACATATGCATATTTAATTTTTGGCGGGGGAGCTGTAAATGATTTTTGGGGATTCTCTGACATGAAAAGAGATTTGGTCTACTGATCCCTGTTTCTTGCTTCTGTGTCTCCTTCTGGGGGGTCCTTCCTGCAGTGGCTTCCCGTGCCGTGGGAGGGTCATGCCGCTGCTCACTCTGCACCGTCAGGCTGGCCTGCATGGGGGACGTCCGGCTATGAAGCCACACGCTCGGGACCTCGCCCTTGAGACCCTCTCCCCAGGGCTCACAGTCGAGCCCTGTGTGTTTCCTCAGCCCAGGGCACCCTTCTCTATTGTGTGTGCTTTTTCCTCTTTGTCTGTCACACGGTCCCCTTGTTGAATATCAGTTCAGGCTGACTCTGTTTCTTCGGTGTGCCACCCAGGGATCTCAAAAGAGAATTTTGTGCATTCCTCTATCCCATTCCAAACACCTGCTTCAGGCTTGGTCAACCTCCGTCTGGCCATTTGTATCAGCTTCCTAGGGCTGCCATAACAAGTTACCACAAACTGGGTGGCTTAAAACCTCAGATGTTTATTCTCTCACAGTTCTGGAGGCCAGAAGTCTGACATCAAGGTGCTAGCAGGGTTGGTTTCTTCTGGAGGTTCTGAGGGATCATCCATGCCATGCGTGTCCCCCAGCTTCCAGTGGCTGCAGCTATCGCGGGCTTGTGGCGCATAACCCCAATCTCGGCCTCCGTTTTCACATCACCTTCTCTACTTGAGTCGGTGTCTTGCTCGTCGTTGGATAATCCAGGATGATCTCATCTCAAGACTCTTAACTACATCTGCAAAGATCCTTTATCCACATAATGTCACATTTACGGGTTCTGGTAGACATACGAGTATCTTTTGGGAGCCACCATTTAACCCACTACATCATTTTTGCATTTTGAGGGAGTAAAGAATCCAAAAAATTTTCTATTTTTTCCGTAGCTATACATTGTGATTATGATATGGTGTATTAGAATCCATTCGTATTTCCATTTGTAGAGCCCCTAAGACTTTGCCAAGCAATTTTATCTCAGGTCTCTCACCTGACTCACAACAACCCTGTGACACAGCCAGGGAAGTGGTCGTCATTTTACTGATGAGGAAAGGGGGCCTCTGAGAGGTCACCTGCAGTAAGTCACGGAACCTCCGAGCAGCGGAGCCTGACGCTGCCGTGGCGCTTCTTCTACCCATCTGCTTTCTGCTCTTCCACACGGTGGCCTCCCACGTGGACCTGGGCTCTGAAGATGTCCCACGAACCCACCTTCCACTGCAGATCAGGTGCAGGGACCTTGCTCAGGACGCACCGACGGATGCAGGTGGTGCCGCTGGCTGACAGCTCTCCGGGCTGGTTGCAAACATGTGCACGAGGTGCAGCGATCTCCTTGGACCAGACTGAAGCGAGCAGATCCTGGAGAAAACCCTATGATTTTGCTGTGGTAATGTGGAGGCAGCTGGTTATAAAATTAGCTTTTTAAAAAACATGATGTGTGCTGATATAGGAATGCAGGCCTCTTCTACCCTTTTCTTCCTGTTTCTCAGTGAAGTTTTGTAATTTCCTTTTTTATTTGTGTGTATTTATTGGGTTCAACATGATGTTTTGATATATGTATATATTATGGAATAATTAAATCAAGCTAATTAACATATCCAGCACCCCGCATATTTTTGTGTGTGTGGTGCAAATATGTAAAATCTACTCACTTAGCAATTTTCAAGCATGCAGTGCATTTTTATTAACTATAGTCACTATGCTATAAACAGCTCTCCAGAATTAGTCCTCTTATCTAACCAAAACTTCATACGCTTTGAGCAACGTCCACACCCAGTTCAGCCTCTGGTAACCACCATTTTACTCTCTGTTTCTATGAGATCGATTTATTTAGATTCCACATGTAAGTGAGATCATGCAATATTTTTCTTTCTGTGTCTGGATTATTCACTTAGCATAATGTCCTCCAGGCTCATACACGTTGCAAATGTCAGGGTTTCCTTCCTTTAAAGGCTGAACAGCATTCCATTATATATATATATCTACACCACATTTTCTTTGTCCATTCATCCGTTGATGGACACTTAGGTTGTTCCCACATCTTGCCTATTGTGAATAGTGTTGCAGTAAACATGGCAGCACAGTTATCTCTTCTACATAATGATTTAATTTCCTTTGGATATATACCCAGAAGTGGGATTGCTGGATCACACGGTAGCTCTGTTTTTAATCTTTTGAGAAGTCTCCGTTCTGTTTTCCATCATGGATGTACTAGTCTGCATTCCCACTAACGGCGGACAGTTTTCTCCACGTCCTTGCCAACACTTGCTATCTTTTGTCTTTTTGGTAAAAGCCATTCAACAGGTGTGAGGTAATATCTCGTTGTGGTTTATTTTGCATTTTCCTGATGATTAGTGATGTTAAGCGTTTCTTCACGTGCCTGTTAGCTCTTTGTATGTCTTCTTTTGAGAAGTGTCTCTTCAGATCTTCTGCCCATTTTTTTCACTTTTTAAAAATACTTATTATTTTTATAGTGGTAAAACATATGTAACAAAAATGTTGCTGTTTTAAGAATTTTCAAACATACGATTGCACAGAATAAATTACATTCACAACACTGTGCGCCCCACCTCTATCCACTTCCAAAACTTTTTCATCATCCTAAACATGAACTCTGTGTCCACTAAGCAATGACTTCTGATTATTCCTCCTTCCCACCCCCATTTCTGGTAACTTCTAATCTACTTCTGTCTCTGAATTTGTTTTTCTTTTTTTCTTAATTGACCCATGATTATTGAATATGTTTTTGGAGTACAGTGCGATATTTGGAGATATTTATATATCCAGTGTGCAATGATTACATTAGGTAATTAGCACATCATCATCTCAAACACTTGTCACCTCTTCCTGTTGGGAACATTCAACATCCTCTCAACTTGTGACTTGAAGTTATGCAGTAATTTGTTGTTGGCTGTAGTCTCCCTGTATTGCTAGAGCACACTAGATCTTATTCTTCCTGTCTTTCTACAGTTTTGTATCCATTGACCATCCTTTCCTGACCCTCCCTTCCCCTTCCCATTACCAGTCTCTAGTAACCACTGTTCTACTCTCCACTTCTACGAGGTCAACTTTTTTAGCTTCCAAATATGAGTGAGAACGTTTCTCTTTCTGTGTCTGGCTTATTTCACTTAACGTAATTTTCTCCAAGCTCATCCATGTTGCTGCAAATGGCAGAATCTCATTCTTTTTATGTCTGAGTAGTATTCCATTGTGCATATACACCCCATTTTCTTTATCCAGTCATCTGTGGAAGGACATGTAGGTTGGTTCCATAACTTGGCTGTTATGAATAGAGCCATGATGAACATGGGACTGCAGGTCTCCCTTCAACATGATGATTTCCTTTCCTTTGCATATATATCTAGTAGTGGGATTGCTCGGTTGTATGGCAGTTCTATGTGTAGATTTTTGAGAAACCTCCATGCTATTTTTCATAACGGCTTTACTAATTTACAGTCCTGCCAACAAATGGAAAGACGAACGGATTCTAATACACTGTATCATAATCACAATGTATAGCTACAGAAATAATTTTTTTTAATTCTTTATTCCCTCAAAATGCAAAAATGGTGTAGTGAGTTAAATGGTGGCTCCCAAAAGATACTCGTATGTCTTCTACCAGAACCTGTAAATGTGACATTATTTGGATAAAGGATCTTTGCAGATGTAGTTAAGAGTCTTGAGATGAGATCATTCTGGATTATCCAACGATGAGCAAGACACCGACTCAAGTAGAGAAGGTGATGTGAAAACGGAGGCAGAGATTGAGGTTATGTGCCACAAGTCCAACGTTTATTTTCTGGTTTTCTTTTTTTGTTTTTTACTAGCCATTCTAACTGAGGTGAGATGATATCTCATTGTGTTTTTGATTTTTTCTCTGATGATTAGCAATGTTGAGCATTTGTTCACATACCTGTTGACCATTTGTATGTCTTGTTTTGAGAAATGTCTCTTCTGCTCATTTTCCCATTTTTTAGTTGGGTTATTTGATTTTTTTGCTATTGAGTTGTTTGAGTTCCTTGTATATTCTGGATATTAATCCTTTGTTGGATAAATAGTTCACAAATATTTTCTCCTATTCTTCATGTTGTCTCTTCACTCTGTTAGTTGTTTCCTTTGCTGTGCCGAGGGTTGTTAGCTTTTTGAATTAATCCCATTTGTTTGTTTTTGCTTTTGTTGCCTGTGCTTTTGAGGACTTGCTCATCAAATATTTGTCTAGTCCTATGTCCTGAAGAGTTTCCCCTATGTTTTCTTCTACAGATTTTATAGTTTTGGGTATTACATTCATGTCTTTAAGTGACTGTGAGTTGATTTTTGTATATGGTGAGATTTAGGGGTGTAGTTTCATTCTTCTGCATGTAGATCTCCAAAACATATGGAATGCTTCATGTATTTGCATGTCATATTTATGCATGGGCCATGCTAATTTTCTCTACCTTGTTCCAATTTTAGTATACATGCTGGCTAAATGAGTGCTTTTCCTATTTTTAAATCAGTTTACTTGTTTTCTTGATATTGAGTTGTTTGAGTTCTTTATATATCTTGGATATTAATCCCTTTTCCAATTTATGGTTTGCAAATATTTTCTCAGATTCTGCAGGTTGTCTCTTTACTGCTGATTGTTTCCTTTGCTGTACAAAACCTTTTTATTTTGATGCAATCCCATCTGTTTATTTTTGCTTTTATAGTCTGTACTTTTGGGGTCATATCCAAAAATCTTTGCCAGGAAGATTTTTTCCTATGTTCTCTTCTAAGAATTTTATAGTTTCATGTTTTATGTTTAAGTCTTTAATCTATTTTGAGTTAATTTTTTATATGGGGTGAGATAAGAATCCAATTTCATTCTGTTGCATGTGGATATCTTGTTTTCCCAATGTCATTTATTGAAGAGACTGTCCTTTCCCTATTGTATATTCTTGGCACCTTTGTCAAAGATCAGTTGATTTATATGTGATTCTTTCTGGGTTCTCTGTTCCATTGGTCTTATGTCAGTTTTTGTGCCAGCACCGTGCTGTTTTGATTATCATAGCTTTGTAGTAGGTTTTGAGATTGGGTAGTGTGTTACTGTGTTTCTGTTGCTTATATCAAAATACACAGAACTAGGTAATTAGTAAGAAAACAAAATTTATTGCTTTTAGTTTCAGAGGCTGGGAAGTCCAAAGCCCCAGGAACACTTATGGTGAGGACCTTCTTTGGTGGTGGCTTTACAGCAATGCAGAAGTCTCACAAGATAGAAAATGGCAGAGCAGAGAGAGACTAACCTCTCATGTGCTCTTCTTTTAAAGCCCTCAGAACCATGCCCCGACCACCATTATTAATATATTCACTATGGCATGGTCCTACAATCAAGTCACCTCTTCAAAGCCCCACACGCCAATTACCATAATAGGATTTCCCACCCTCTGTACACAGTCACAGTGGGGACTAAATCTGGAGGGGACATGCAACCCAAGGCAGGTAGTGTGATGCCTCCAGCTTTGTTCTTTTTGCTCAGGATTGCTTTGGCTATTTGGGGTCTTTTGTGGTTCCGTACATATTTTAAACATTTTTGTGGAAAATGTCATCGAAATTTTGGTAGGAATTGTATTGAATTTGTAAACTGCCTTTGGTAATATGGACATATTAACAATATTAATTCTTTCAATCTGTAAGCATGGGATATCCTTGCATTTACTTTGCGTCTTTTAAAAATTCTCTTTGTTTGCTTCCTAATCATTACTTGTTATTATTTAGTTGCTATTGTGAATATCTTTTTAAATATGATATTTTCTGTCTTACTAATGCTTATACCTAAGTTGTTCTTCATTTGAATATATTTAATTTGTAATAAGATACTTTTCTAAACTCACATATTAATGATAGTAGAATTTCAACTGTTTACCTTTGTTTTAACAAGTAGCCAATCAAAGCTCTTGTGAAATATATAGCTATTTTACTCTTTTGTTTTTTCCCAAATGTATATATAATTTCTTTTTCTTATTTTAATGTACTATAAAATATAGGATATGTTAATGTATCTCCTTGCGTCTTAAAATTGACTTTAATGAGAATATATTTTTTCTTTTTTTAGAATAAAAAAATACAAAAGAAAATGTACAAATGCCCATAAACCTTCCGTCCATTGAAGTCTTTAGTTTTTTAGTTATTCACTGTAAATATGAAGATAATTTTATGAGCTACTATGCAGGCATGTAGTGAGTCTTAGAGGTTAAAAGCATGCATTCTGATACACTAATTATCCTGATCTGAGCTTCACATATTGCACACAGGTATTGATATTCAATGCTGTACCCCACAGATATGTACACTCAATTTTGTTTCAATAAATAAAAAAAAAAAGAAAAAAGTAAAAAGAAAAAAAAAGCATGCACTCTGGATTTAACACTGACTCTCCTATTTAGTAACTGTGCGTGACCTTGAGCAAGTTATTTAACCTTTGTGTCTCCATATCCTCATCTGTAAAGTGGGATAATAACTTATTTCACATGACTCTTCTGGGATTAGATGACTTAACAGTGCATTCATGTTGGATGGAATACCCACTGAGGTCGAGGATGACAACCATTCCATCATCCCACATACCAGGGGTCCAGAGTCCAGAGTTTGCATTTCCAAGTTTGCTTGGCCTTTTCTTCGTAGTGGAGAAATGGCTGCAGCAACTCCAAGCATCATTTCTCACACCACTGTTCCAAAGCAGTAATGTACGGGATGGACATGAAAAAGAGCTTCCCCCACATATCTCTATGAGAGAACTATCTTTCCGTATGCCTCCAAGCCTACTTTCTCCTCCTGTCTTATTGGGCAGAATTGGTCCTACAGCTGCTCCAATCTGCAAAGGAGGCAGGGAGTGGGGGTGGATCTGGCATTTTCAGTTTCTAGCATGAGAAGTGGATTCTGTGAGTAGGAAAAAGGACTGGGAATGGATGTTAGGGAGGAAAAAGGAGTGTTTGCCACTGCAGTGGATCGAATGGCCCCCTCAAAGTCATTAAAGCTTAAACTCCACTGTAACTGTTGAGGGTTGGAAATCTTATCATGGTAATTGAAAAGTTGTGCCTTGAAGAGGTGATTAGATTGTGAAGACCATGCCATATGAATGGATTAATCTATGCGATGCTGTAATGGTAATTGTGGGCATGGTTCTGAAGGCTTTAAAAGTAGAGCACACGAGCATCTTTCTCTCTCTCCCTCTCTCTCTCCCTCTCTCTCTGTTCTGCCATTTTCTGCCATATGAGAACCCAGTGTTGCTGTAAAGTCACCACCAAAGAACACCCTCACTAGATGTGTTCCCTGGACTTTGGACTTCCCAGCCTGTGAAACTGAAAGCAACAAATTTCATTTTCTTACAAATTACCCAGTTCCAAGTATTGTGTTATAAGCAACAGAAATAGACTAACAATGCACATTTTATTTAGGATTTCTGGATTATAGTTATGTGGGAATGGATGGTGGCTTTCATTTTGTACTGTTGTTTTCTTTGTCATTAGGGATATGTTCACATCATTAAAATGTTACAAAATGAAATATTTTCCCTATTTTTTTGGACCCTGTCTATCAATGTGCTGTAGGTTAATTGTGTCCCCTCAAAGTTCATGTATTGGGAACTTGATCTCCATTGCAGCAGTGTTAAGACAGTGAGAAAATCCAAGTATTTGAAAGGTGGGGCATTTAAGAGATGATTAGATTGTGAGAACTGTGCCCTGGTGAATAAATTGATCCATTTATGGAGTAATAGGCATGGTTCTGATGGCTTTAAAAGGAGAGCAAGTGAGAAATTTAGCTCTCTTGCTCAGCTAATTCCCACCATGTAACACCTGGGTTACCATGAGACCCTAAGAATTCCCACTAAGAAGAAGACCCTCACCAGATGTGTTCCCAGGACTTCCCAGTTTCCAAAACCGTAGAAGTAAATTTCATTTCTTTATCAATTGTAGTAATAATAAATTATTATTATAAACAGGTATTTTGTTATAAGCAACAGAAAATGGACTAATACACAGAGCATGCATTGATGTTTTTGCACGTGAAAAAAATTTAGCTAGATATAAGCTGCTTGGATCCCAAAAATGTTGTGTCAAAATTTTGTAGAGATTGTTCAGTTATGTTTGAGCATCAAGTACTGAATATATTTCTTTATCTTTTCATGTAAAGATTTGTCCGTGTATGTTCAAGGAGGGCCTGTTTTTCATTAATTTTACCTTGAAAATCACAAACTTTTACAGGGTGCATGGTAACGTCTTCAGTTTAGACCCATTCTTGTTAAAATCTGTGGTCATTATTTTAATTTGTACTTATCTCCCTTTAAGAAATATCCATTTACATATTAACTTTTTGTTTCCCATCTTCATATTACTTATCTTCTCTAAACATTTTCTCACTGGAAGGTGGGTCAGGATGGCAGACTAGAGGTACCCAATGCATGTTGAGGTCCTTATTTTAATTTGTACTTATCTCCCTTTAAGAAATATCCATTTACATATTAACTTTTCGTTTCCCATCTTCATATTACTTATCTTCTCTAAACATTTTCTCACTGGAAGGTGGGTCAGGATGGCAGACTAGAGGTACCCAATGCATGTTGAGGTCCCCTCCACAGAAGGGGACCAGAACAAGGAAAGCATAGCTAAGTATGGGAAAGAGCATTGATGGGAGAGCGTGGGAGGGCAGGAGGAGCCTGGTGAGGACCCTGTGTAGCATGAACACCAAGCACGAGGTCCCCTCCACAGAAGGGGACCAGAACAAGGAAAGCATAGCTAAGTATGGGAAAGAGCATTGACGGGAGAGCGTGGGAGGGCAGGAGGAGCCTGGTGAGGACCCTGTGTAGCATGAACACCAAGCAGGGTGGTATAGATAAGAAACAAGCACGTGGCTTCAGCCACTGCCACATATCCAAAAACCGAGATCAGCCAGTTGGAATTCTCCCTTGCAACAGAAAGCATCTGTTGGGCCATGAGCACTTCCCAGCAGTATTCCTCCTCCTGACGTTGCCCCAGCCTGCCCCCACCACTGCTGCAGTTGCCTGTGCCACTGTCTGGTCCCAGAGCTGTGGCCCTTCTACCGGCACTGGAGTTGATCCTGTGTAGAGCACCTAACACATGGTGCATGTTGCCATGTGGCACTGGGTGCCTGTGTAGCTCCAAGTATCTTCTCAGACCACAATGGATTAAAACTAGAAATGAATAACAACCCAAACTCTGAAAACTATAAGAACACATAGAAATTAACAACATTCTGAATGATCTGTGAGTCTGAGAAGAATTTAAATAGGAAATCAAAACTTTCTTGAAACTAATGAAAATAAAGACACATCATACCAAAACCAGAGGAATGCTTCAAAAGCAGTACTAAGAGGAAAGTTTATTGCAATAGATGCTTATGTCAAAAGATTAAAAATATTTAAAATACACAATCTAATGCTATACCTCAAAGAACTAGAAAAACAAAAACAATCCAATCCAAAAATTAAACAGAAAGAAATAATTAAGATCAGAGGAGAATTAAATAAAATAGAAACCCCCCAAATGACACAAAAGATCAATGAAACAAAAAGTTGGTTTTTTGAGAAGATAAAACAGAAAAACCATTAGTGAGGCTAACTAAAAAAAGAAGAGAGAAGACCCAAATAACAAAAACTAGAAAGGAAAAAAGAGACATTACGACTGAAACCACAGAAATACAAAGAATCATTAGAGACTATTACAAACAACTATACACCAACGAATTAGAAAACCTGGAGGAAATGGATACATTTCTGAACACATACAAACTGCCAAGACTGAACCATGAAGATATAGAAAACCTGAAAAGACCAATAACAAGCAACGCGATTGAAGCAGTGATCACCAATCTTCCAACAAAGAAAAGCCCAGGACTGGATGGCTCATCTGCTGAATTCTATGAAACGTTTAAAAGGGAATAAATACTAATACTTTTAAAACTATTCCTAAAAATTGAAACAAAGGCCATTCTCTGAAACTGATACCAAAACTTGACAAAGATACAACAACAAAAGAAAACTATAAGCCAATATCTTTGATGAACATAGACACAAAAGTCCTCAACAAAATATCTGCACACAGACTACAGCAACACATAAAAAAACATTAAACACTGTGATCAAGTGGGATTCATCCCAGGGATGAAAGGATGGTTCAACATATGCAAGTCAATAAACGTGATACATCACATCAATAAACTCAAGGACAAAAACCATGTGATTATCTCAATAGATGTTGAAAAAGCATTTGACAAAATTCAACATCCTTTCATGATAAGGATCCTCAGCAAATTAGTATAGAAGGAAAGTATCTTAACACAATAAAAGCCATATATGACAAACCCACCACCAACATCATCCTGAATGTGGAATATCTGAAAGCTTTTCCTTTAAGAACAGGAATGAGACAAGGATGCCCACTCTCACCACTCCTATTTAACATAGTATTAGAAGTACTAGCCAGAGCAATCAGGCATGAGAGAGAAATAAAGGGCATCAGATCAGAAAAGACAAAGTCAAATTGTCACTGTTTGCAGATGACTTGATCCTGTATATAGAGAAACCTAAAGACTCCACAAAAACTCTCAGAGTTGATAAATGATTTCAGTAAAGTTGCAGATATAAAATCAACACAGAAAAACCAGTAGTGTTTTTATACTCCAACAATGAACTAGCAGAAAAAGAAATGAAGAAAACTAGCCCATTTACAATAATCATCAAAAAAATAAAATACCTAGGGATAAGTTTCATAAAGGAGGCAAGAGATCACTACAATGAGAACTACAAATCACTGTTGAAAGAAATTAAAGATAACACAAGAAGATGGTAAGACATTCCATGGTCTTGGATTGGAAGAATTAACACTGTGAAAATATGAATACCACCCAAAGTGATGTATATCACTTTGATATTTTGATGTATCACTTTGGTATTTTGATGTTATCCCCATCAAAATACCAATGACATTCTTCACAAAACAGAAAAAATAATCCTAACATTCACATGGAAGAACAAAAGACCTTGAATAGCCAAAGTAATCCTGAGCAAAATTAAATAAATAAATAAAGCTGGAGGCATTACACTATCTGACTTCAAATTGTACCATGAAGCTATAGTAACCAAAACAGCATGGTACTGGCATAAAAACAGACACTCAGACCGGTGTAATAGAATAGAGAACCCAGAAATCAACCCAAAAACTTACAGCCAACTGATCTTTGACAAAGGCATGAAGAACATGCATTGGGGAAAAGACTGCCTCTTCAGTAAGTGGTGCTGGGAAAATTAAACATTCATGTGTAGAATGAAACAAGACCTGAACCACTCGCCATATACCAAAATCAACTTAAAACGGATTGAAGGCTTAACTATTAAATATAAGACCTGAAACAATAAAACTACTGAAAGAAAACATAGGGGAAACACTTCAGGAAGTAACACTGGGAAAAAGACTTTATGAATATGACCCCCAAAGCATAGGAAACAAAAGGAAAAATAAACAAATGGGATTATATCAAACTAAAAAGCTTCTGTACAGCAAAAGAAACAATTAACAGAGCAAAAAGACAACCAAGAGAGTCGGAGAAAATATTTGGAAACTTCACATCGACAAAGGATCAACATTTCGAATATATAAGGAATTCAAACAACTTAACAGCAAAAAAACAAATAACTCAATTAAAAAATGGGCAAAGGAGCTGAATAGTTGTTTTTCAAAGGAAGATATTCAAATGGCCAACAGACACAGGAAAAAATGCTCAACATCACTCAGCGTCAGGGAGGTGCAAATCAAAGCCACACTGAGATACCATCTCACCCCAGTTAGACTGGCTGTTATCCAGAGAGTAACAAGTGCTGGTGAGGATGTGGGGAAAGGAGAACCCTCCTGCACTGCTGGTGGGACTGTAAATTCGTGCAGCCATTATGGAGAACAGCTCAGAGGTTCCTCAAACAACTACAGATAAAACCGACATACGATCGAGCAATCCCACTGCTGGGCACACACCCAAAGGAATGGAAAGCGTCATGTCGAAGGGACACCTGCACTCCCATGTTTACCGCAGCTCTATTTACAATAGCCAAGGTATGGACCCAACCTAAATGTCCATCGTTGGACCACTGGATAAGGAAAATGTGGCATATTTACACAACGGAATACTACTCTGCCTTAAAAAAGATTAAAATCCTGCCATTCACAGCAACACAGATGAACTAAGAGAAAGTTACGTTAAGTGAAATTAGCCAGGCACAGAAAGTGAAATACCTCATGTCCCCACTCATTGTGGGAGCTAAAAAATAAGCAAATAAATAAAAAAAGAAAGAAAGATGCAACATCACAATAATACGTAAAACTTTCAGAAGGAAAGAACAGAACTGAAGTTACCATAGGTGGGAATGGGGGAGGCCCAGGGGGATAAAGGAGGAACCCGTAGATGACTATGAAAAATGGTAATATTTTATAATACTAATTATGCTGACTTGAGCATCACATATTGCACATAAGTATTGATATGCAACTCTGAACCCCACAGATATGTACAATCAATTATGTTTCAATTAAAGAAAAAGAATAAAAATTGTTTTCCTGTTGTGTTCGTCCCCTTTTCTCTTTGGTATCCAGCTAGTGGGTTTTCTCTATCACCGATTCAAATTGCTTCAAATCTGTCCTTCTGTCTGGTGCCTCTAGTGTGGATTTGGATTTGATTATTGCATTTCCCCCCATTTTCATTATTTCTTACCTTATCTGGTTCTCTTTTCATCTGCTCTATTTGCAGTTTGGGGAAGCCTGTGAACCACTTGTTAGAATAATGTTTTTTAAAATATGTGTTTTCATTATTTCTTACCTTATCTGGTTCTCTTTTCATCTGATCTATTTGCAGTTTGGGGAAGCCTGTGAACCACTTGTTAGAATAATGTTTTTTAAAATATGTGACATAAAATACATAGACTTTCCATGGAAACACATAAAATTGAAATATATTTAGCAAATTGTTTTTAAACTTTTGTAATATGGAAATATGTGTTCTTTATTAATGTATTAAATAAAAATGTCTCGCAGCATTTACCATAACTACTGTAACTTCAAGGAATGATGAGCATAAATGATCTTTAGCGATATCTTCATTAACTGTAATAAACATCTGCCATTTTTACTGAAGACAATGTCACAGGTACAGTTATTAATGCCATGTTTTTTGCCTACATTCATAGTGAGTGGAAATGCTAGATGGTAAAGTGGATTCGTAGTACTTTCCCCATTCAAGTTCACGAATGCCTTGCCTTCTCTCCATGGAACTCAGGTTACAGGCCCCTGACCTAGCCTATCACCCTTGACCTCAGGGGGTGCTGCCCTCAGTGCACCTGCCCCAGAAGAGCCGTGCTATCCTGCAGGATGCCGAGCAGATTCTGACATTTTGTCGCAGATGTCACAGGAGGTTATATCCAGGGTGATGCGCACCTCTGGAACCTTCAGGAAGCTGGTCCCTTTCCTTGTTTTCTGTTGATTTCTCACAGTTAAGCTCTTCTTGGTGTCTATTTAACCCACTTTTAGTACTTTGTTTGTTGGTACCACAAGTCCCAGAATGCGTCAAATCATTCCCATTCTCCTTACTGCTGGATTTATATTCTCTCCCTAGATTTGACAGTTAAAGATGGTCGGGTGAGGGTAAGGTGGGGTGGGAGAAATGAAAATGTTACATCTCTATTTTCACCAATAGCAAACTGAATTTTACATTTCCTCTAACTATGAATGTAGGCAAAAACCCATAGTAATAATAACTGTACCTGTGACATGGTCTTCAATAGCAATCATAGATTGTTTTTTTTTTTTCGTTAAATTTTTATTTTGTCAATATACACTGTATATGATTATTAT